>NW_008670815.1:80158-83476 GCF_000695815.1 Acanthisitta chloris
TTGCACACACAGGCAGCTCTCAAGCAGAGGCATCAGCAGGACCATGCTTTTGGCCTGAAGATGCTGCAGGAGCCACAGCACCCATGCAGTGCAGCTCTCCTGGCTTTCAGGGTGTCTGTATGACCATTAACTCTTCCAGCTTTGGTGACCAACCACCCACAGATCACAGCTGCACAAGCAGAAACCCCAAGGATTGCTAAACCCTCCTCAGCTCCATCCACACCTGCAGCAGGGAGCAGGAACCTCTGCTCCACAGCATGTGGGGCAGGAACACCCCAGCAGGTCTCACTTTATCCCTGTGTCCTGCACCCTGGGACTACCAGGGTGCATCTTGCATCTCCTATCCATCAGGAGGGAGCCACATGCTTCTCCACTGTCCCCCCTTGGCTGTTGCCAGTGCTTGTCTCTGTCCCCCGAGGCGGGCTGGAACCTTAGAGCCTTTTCTAACCTCCAGCTCACGATCCCCTTCCCAGAAATGAAAGGAATTCCCAAAGGAAAACTGACTCATCCCAGCCAGATATAGAAAGGTGCCAAAATACTTCCAGAACCTGCTCCCAGGGATGTTCTATGGGTCAGCAGACATGGTGGTACAGACCCAGTGGAGGACTGAAGTCCTATGAGAAGGCAACTCCTTTGCCAACATTATCCTTCCCATCTCCATCGCTGCCAACAACCAGCGTATTTAAAAATAATTATCATTCCACCTAATTAACAGATGTGTTTGAAAATGCATTAATTTTTTCCCATAGTAATCGCTGGGGGTTGGAGCAGCCAATTCCATGGTTTTCAGACATAACAAAAGGCTTAATCTCTGCTTTAAAAGAAAAATCTCAGTAGAACACCAACATTCAGAGCTGTTAAGGCACATCCCACAACAGCTAAACACTATCCACTGAAGCCCTCTACCGACAGCGAGTGAGGAATTCCATATCCCCTGACGTTCTCCCAGTGCTTTGGCCAAACTTGTGTGTCCATCACAGGTTCCCACTCACCTGCAGCTGCTGGTGGACTTCCTCAGGCAGCTGCTGCTCGTAGGCCCTCAGCAGCTCGATGGTTTCCTTCAGGGGCTCAAACATGGCATCTGTGGCACTGCGTCGTTCCTTCACGGCCAGGAGGTGCCCCATGACCTCCACCAAGCCGTTGTAATCGCCTTTCTCAACCTTCCTGCTCAAGCCTTTCTCAGCAGTTTTGATGAACTCCTCAAGGTCAGCCAAGCTGTAGAGCACAAAGCAGAGAAGCAGAGTGAGAGCAGCTCGGGAATGGATTCCAGCCCTCTGCAGGCTGCTGGGCTGGCAGGGACAGGGACAGCCTGGCTATCCACTGCGTGGCAACATGCCCAGGGCATCACAACTGCAGTTCAGGCTCAAAGGGATCCCTGGATGAGGTAAAGCTTCCTGCAAGAAGCAAATAAACAGGGTGGGACTTCTCAGGTTGACCTGAGAAGAGGTATCTGAGCAGGAGTGGGACAGAGATGGTGAGCTCAGGAGGACTCAAGAGAGTGACTTGGAGTGCACAGGTTTTACTGTGAGGTGCTGAGACACTGACACAGGTTGCCCAGAGCAGCTGTGGCTGCTCCATCCCTGGGAGTGTTCCAGGCCAGGTTGGATGGGGCTTGGAGCAGCCTGGGCTGGTGGAAGGTGTCCCTGCCCAGGGCAGGGGTGGAACTCAATGAGCTTTACGGTCCTTCCAACCCAAACCACTCTGTGATTCCACGACAGGTATCACTCCATCTCTTCCAACACAAGAGTTCAAGATCCCCAAATGAACCTGGCAGATTACAAAGCTACAGCCAACAGGGATTCTCTCTCACACACTGCCTCACTTCCCAGGACAACTCCCTGCTGCAGCAGGGTGCAGGTGGCACAAACTCACAGCAGTTCAGAAAAGCAACCAGGTATTTGTGGCAGGAAAAAAACCCATCCACGTCATTAAAACCAAAGGCATGATTCCCTGTACCTCAAAGTCTTTGAGCTGTAAATCATCAGTGTTTGGGGGCTGTTTCCATACCTGCTCACCCTGTTCTTAACCTCCTGAGCTGCTGGGTGCTGTCAGCAGAGGCAGGATGGGCTGCTGGGGCTCTGCTCCTTCCAGCACATCTATTCTGCACCTCTTAAAACACTTTTAAAGTGCCCACTTAAATTCTGTGGATGCTGCTGGGCCTAAATGTATCCTTAAACACTTCACCTAATAAAGGCTAAGCTGCTGAGTCAGGGGACTCTCAACAGCAGCTCCCAAACGCTTGTTCTCAGCTGCACAAAAACCTCTTTGCAAAGAAATTCTCTAACAGAACTCTGATGCTGAAAAGAGCACCAGAGATCATATCACCCCTTGCAACAGCCTCCACTGCCACAGATGTCTGTGGACATTTCTCTGGGAACACCCAAGACCTATGACATCCTTCAGATTGAAGTGATCAATCAATCACTTGAGGCATCATCCTGCACAGACCTGGGGGCTGAGCAGCTCTTCAGACCAATGTTAATTCAAAACTTACATCCCAACCTCCTCCTTTTTGTACCCCAGAGCCACCTCCCATGACTGCTCATGCCAGGATACCTAAATGGCTTTTTGGGGTGGTTTTTTTCACCCCAAGTACCCTCAGCAGAGCTTTTAGAAACAGAGCAAGTACCTCATGGCATTAATGAAGCTTTACTAATGGCCAATGTCAAACCAACACAGCAGGCCCAGAGCCCTGGCAGAGATGGGATTATCTGACTCCCCTGGAGTGGGCAAACACACATCCTATCTAATGCCACACAGCAGGGCTCTGGGGCTGTCCATGCCACCGGTTCCAGCTGACACACTCAGCCACACCAGCAGAAACCAGGGGATGGAAGGCACAGGGTGTGGTGTGGTGGCATGCAGCATGGGCCCTTCTGGTCACAGCCCCAAGGCTGGCAGAGCTCAGGGAGTGTTTGGCCAATGCTCTCTGGCACAGGGTGCAGTGTTGGGGTGTCCTGTGCAGGACAGGAGTTGCACTGAAGATCCCTGTGGCTCTTTCCAACTCAGAGTATTCTATGATTCTCTAAGTTATCAGTGTGAAGCAATAAAGCCAAGACAAGATGAATCCCAGAGCAGACCTCAGAAGCGAAGGCAGAAACAACCCTCACCTGTGTGTGACATGATCCAGGAGATGCTGCTTGAACACCAAGCTCCACCTTTTAATCTCATTGAGCAAAGCTGCCTTGAAAGGCCGAGCATCCACCCTCATCCAGCTGTGGACAATGTGGATGGGCTCGATGTGATTCACCTCCTCGTAGATTTTCTCGTAGGAGTCGATCTGCTCCCTGACCTGCTGCAGTGTGGGTGGCACCTCGG
>NW_008670816.1:0-4112 GCF_000695815.1 Acanthisitta chloris
TCATTCCAATTCTCTCCCCCATCCCACCAAGAGGAGTGAGTGAGTGGCTATGGGGGGCTTAGTAGCCCAGTGGGGTTAAACCATGGCAGCCCTACTGAAGGAAATCTTTTTTACTTTATTCCCAGTGCCATTCCCTATTCAAGAGAGACTTTTTTTTGTGTTCTTCCTAAAATTAATCAGTATGCCCTTCAGTTCCCTGCTTGTGCAGAAGTGAGGCAATCTCAAGACCTCTGTGGTTCTGATACATG
Organism: Acanthisitta chloris; assembly: GCF_000695815.1. NCBI lineage: Eukaryota > Metazoa > Chordata > Aves > Passeriformes > Acanthisittidae > Acanthisitta > Acanthisitta chloris. The sequence continues at coordinate 249 of NW_008670816.1, forward strand.
GTAGTGAGAGGTGAGGTCCTACTGCAGGAACAACGTGTGTCTTGCTCAGCTTGGGCAGTATCACTGCTATTAGAGACAAATACTGATTCTTTATAACTGTCACTGTTGTGCCACTGACATATCTATTGCATATAAATGGCTAATAAATTTCCCCTGTAAACTCTGGTATCTGAATTGGTCCAGATTTATTACACTGATGAGCTACTGACTTGTTGTACTGAATGTCTGAATTTATATCATGAGTCCTCAAGTCTCTAAAACAATAAATTGCTCTTTCAGATCAGCTCATGTTTCTTTTTGACTGAGACTACTGTGATCCAAATCCACCTAAAAGCCCAAATTCATTATTACAGCTACAGTCTCTGTCCAGATTCCCTAGCAGATGTAATTCACAGGTTTGTTTACCTCAGTTCCAAATTTTAGTTCCACTTGGAAAAGTCTGGAGACAGAAATTCCCTGCACAGTCTCAAAAGGGGGAAAAGTGTAGTAGCAGCTGTGTGACCATGGTCTCTTCTCAATGAACCTCATGCACCATGGTGAGGGCAGAAAGGGCATCTTTACCATCCATTAAACTCCTGACTTCACTAACATACTCAGCTCCATTTTTGCTAGTCATGGTGCAGTCAGGCAAAGGCAGTGCTTGCACTGCAAGTTGAACTCTTCTGCCTCATATCACACATAATTCACAGTCACAATTAAACAACAATGTGTCCTGATTATTAACCACACAGCCCATAAAGTCATGATGGGATGAGGAAAACCAGTGTAGACAAAGCAAAATTATCAATTTCCAGGCAAGTTGCAGTCCATTTTGGCCTTTGGATCAGGCATATAAAACCAATATTTTATTTGTCACCGAATACACAAAGTACAGGCATCAGCATCAACTGAGTGGAATTATCTTGCCTAGATGTGCAGAACAGACTATTGGATCTTAAGCTGTTCTCCTAATCTCCTCCTTTCATCTTTTAATTTACTCTGCAACTGTGTGAGTGCAGTTACTTTTACCTTAAGGAGCACTTTCTAGAAAACCAAAAGCAGAGAGAAGCCAATTTGTGTCAACAAGATGTAAATCAATGTAGTTTTTGGCTTAATCTCAAAGTACAAAATAGTCAATAACTTGAAAATTTGCTCAGTGCTTGGTTCAGTGCACAAAAGTCCTTCCTTGGGACACAATCAGGTATCAGATCATGACTAAAGAGATTCACATTGTAGACTTAATCTTCCAAAGATCCAAGGAGTCTTATTAATGATAGCTAAAACTGAGGATGACAAAGCATGATTCATACACATAATGGCTTCTGTCCTTTGGGATCTCAGTTGTATCATTAATGGATTCTCAGAAGTGTGATTTTTAATTACCTCAAAAGGCAAGATATGCCAGCATGTTACCCAATTCCCTCAGGCCAAATTGCCCTGATGTGCAACAGTGAATTTGCACTCTGCTGAGCAGGATTTTGAGAGTGTGGGAGCTCCATCTACTGATACCTGTCACTCTTGTACGAGAATCAAAGCTGCCTTCTCCTGAACTAAGAAAGCTGACAGACAGTAGATGCTCTGTGAAAGCCTTGTAGAAGCCATATCTCACTTATATAATTGCTTCTTATTTCTGATACAATTTGAAGAGTCTGACATAGAAATTCTGCTTCTATGGCCAAGCTTCATTCAACATGGTTGTCAACTGTATAGAAATATATTTTGGAAGGGTAGAAAACACCTGTATTTTTCAGGCATACAATCAGTACCAGCCAACACTGTCGAACTTCATCCCTCATCACTGAAGAAGGAAGAGTTTAGTCCTGTGCTGACTTTTTACGAAAAGGTGTGTTGCTATAGGTAGGAGCAGAAAGACTCACAGAAAGTGAGAGAGATGTAGAAGGAGTAAACTGATGAGGATTTTTCCCCAAAAGGGTTAGTCAAGACACTGTGCTATGGAAGAGAATGGTTTGAATCTCCCCTTTAACTACGTATGTCCTTATGACAGAAAATATTTTCACATCAGCCTTATAAGAGAGAAGACAACACTTTTTTACTAGCTGCTAGTATTGGTCACATTATATGATTTATTCACCTAGCTGAGTAGACTGTGCTTTTCTTCTTCAGATAAAGTCTGAAGTCAAACTTAGTTTCAGTAGATTCTCTGATGCTCAAACATTTGTTTGTGGTACTTGATAGAAGAATTTATCAAGGAATAAAACCTTGGGCTGGGGAGTTCTAGAGGTGGAGGATTTCATGAGTTCAGCAGAGTGGTAACTGGACCCTTCAGCCTTTATATTTATTTTAAAAGCAGGTAAATAGGTCTGTTCCCAAAGCTTCTGAAGCAGAGGTGGAATTCATGGAGGTCTCAGGATATAACTCATCTGTCAATGGCAGGAATAATTATCCCACCACATTTACCCTGTCAATGTCTCTGGAATAAGAAAACAGACACATTTTCCGTTCTCTTTCTATATTTCCAGACATTAGCATTACGTTTTCACTCCTTATAACTGCTGCAGGATGCAGTCTGATGAGTGAGTTATGCTTTTGGTGCCGGCTGACATCCCGCTGAACTTGCTACCAGAATTTTAACAGCATGGTCAGCAGCAGCATGCTGGTATGCATTTTGCAGCAGTTCTTAGTTTCAGACACTTAGTTTCTTTATCAATGGCAACATAAAGAAGCAAATTTTAAAAGCTCACATGCTTCTAAAAGCAAAACAAAACAAAAAGCCCCAAATTACTAAAAAGCAGCAGATTTGTGTACATGTTAAAAATGACTGAAAGCCAGATTGTTGCTGTTGTGCCCCATACTGTATAACTTATTTAGAAGTAGCTGTTGATCCTGGTTCACTGAAGGATAATTCTCTTTAGAAAATCATTTATCCCTAGAGATGAGAATAGCAGGTCCATGTACAGCAGTACTTTCATGGTTAAGCCAAGGTCCAGCAACAATTTAACAGTTAAATGTCACTGCCTTTTCCAGATTGATGTTTGCTTAGCATAGAGAAGTACATGGTAAAATAAAATAAGACCTAAGGCCTCAGAACAAAGAGAGAAAAATAAAAATACTATCAATGGCTTTTCTTTCCTTTCATTCAATAATTCAGGCTCTCCAGCAGCCTGGTTCTTTGCTTCATTAACTGAATGACAATAAAGTAAAATCTAATTTGCAGTTGTGAAGCTGCTTTTCTCTCATTTGTAAAACTTCAAGTACATTTCAGACAGCTAAGTGGTATGTATAAGAACAGACAAGCATGATAAATATAAATGAATATAAATTATTGTTTTGAGACCAGAGCCTTTTAATTGGTTAGTTCAAAGTGGAACATGGAACTTGAGATGTCATGGAGGATGGAATGCAAACCCAGGAGTACTTGAGAGAAATGAGAGTTGTCTTGTCTTTGCAAACTACTTTTTAAGGGTCTGTAACTTTGTGTGGTTCACAGCTCATCATCAATCCAATGATATGGGCAAAGATTCAGTCCAGTTGTCAGAAAATGAAGATTGAGAAAAAGAAAACTTTTTCATCTAACTTACTCTGTTGTGCTTGCAAAGCCAACATTTAACCACATTGCACTGGAAGGCTGTTTATGACCTGCAGGAGTCAAACCTGTAAACTTCTGGGGAAACGAGAATCACAGTGTCCCAGCTGAAGGACAGAGAACAGAGAGCGAGTATGTCTGTTGGTCTTTGTGCCAATGACAATGATACTTAATCACAATTTTTTCTTGCCTTCTATGCATCATCCTCCGTGGAGTATTAAACTCTGCTAGTAGCTGCATCAGGTGATTACTGGTGTCTTTTTCACAGGTGTGCAAAATTATGGGTTGAATTGTGATTTAGACATTAATCTACAGACTATTTTAATGTGCATGTGATGAAA
>NW_008670816.1:4129-19916 GCF_000695815.1 Acanthisitta chloris
GGGAAAGAGAAAATCATGGATATTCATTAATATTTCTTCATTGCTCGATAGGATTTCACTTATCACAAAGATCAAAAAAAGAGACAGGGTGTTTACCTCGGCTAGTAGTGTCAAATTAAATATCATCCCCTCAACTACAGAGCACACATGTTATAATTAGCTAATAAGTCTTTGAGATTATATGCTTCGATCATAATGATTCTGAGGTAAATGACTTTGCTATTCATTAATATTTCTTCATTGCTCGATAGGATTTCACTTATCACAAAGATCAAAAAAAGAGACAGGGTGTTTACCTCGGCTAGTAGTGTCAAATTAAATATCATCCCCTCAACTACAGAGCACACATGTTATAATTAGCTAATAAGTCTTTGAGATTATATGCTTCGATCATAATGATTCTGAGGTAAATGACTTTGCTAGAGTAGATTTTGCTTTTGTAAAACATTAACTACACAATGTCTCCCTGACTTAATGGTATTTAAATTAACCATTGTTCTACAGTCAAAGATGATCTGCTAAATTGCAATATAATGTTTCAGAAAGAAGGAAATGAGTGATTGCAATTCTATTTTCTCTGAGCCTTATGAGGATGCTTTATGGTTCAAATTAAATAATTAGTTTGCTTCAATTTTCAGCAATATAATTTTAGGATAAGTAGAATTAATTATTGCAAACAGGATAAAACCCTTGCAGTCATCTTTAGCAAAGTTTTCTTCTGCTTTCATAATTTATGTTAACATAATAAGTAGGCCTGGATCATAAAACTTAGTGAAAAAGGACAAGGCAAGCAATGGGAAAGTAGAGAAACACTGGCTCCAGCACCTTTTATCATGTCCTCAGAGAAATCAGAGGGATGAGATGACTTGAGTCTTCGTCTGAGACTCAAGTGGAAGAGTAGCAAAAGCCCAAGGAATAGACCAAGGATCTCCTGAGATGGAGAGATGTTATTAGAGGAATGGTTGGAATTGACACTTCAAACCCCAGGTGGAGATGGGCATCAGCAGTGGAAAACAGAGGTGAGTTTAAGAGAAATCTTCATATAATTAAGAGGGCACCAGAAAGCTAATCTGCGAGTAAAATAATTAATCATCAAGCTTTTGACATGAGGCATTTTATACACAGCTGGAAATGCTTATTTGCTGCTCAGAAAGGCTTAGATTGAAAAAATTGTCACTGGACAAAAAGTACAAATCTGGGTGGTGTTATGTTACATACAGCATTTAACCTAAATAGCTGAAATTCCTAACAGGAGATTATCCAGTGCCTTGAATTTATTGTATCATGACAGATTACTTAATTTAAATGTTCTGCTGAGAAAAGTGGAAAACTGGAGTTCAATACCCATCTGGAGTTGTATTGAAGGAATTTTATCAAATCCTGTTATCAATCACTGTTCTGACTTTATTCATTAAATTGGGCAAAATGCAATACAAGTATAGACTAATGTCTGGACATCTTTGAGTATGGTAGGAAAAGATTCCCTATGTTTTATAAACCATATTGCATACTGTTACTGAAATATTAAGCATTCTTCAGGTAAAAGGGATCATTTCCCATCTTAGACCAATTAAGAATGCATTGTGATGTATCTTTGGACCTTGTGTGTCAGACATTGATGGTCTCCTTGATTCCATTCTAACTATTTGACAGAACTGCACATAGAAATATTTCTGGCCCTTAACAGAGCACTCAGTTCAGTGCTGCCTTAAATGCAGTCCTGCTCCAAGTCATTGTGTTCACTCCTGTTCTTGTGGGTACATGTGTGCACTGTTTGAATGTGATTTGGTACAATGCTGGGCCTAGAGGAAGAAGAGAGTTAGTAGCAAATATGTATTGGTCTGTGGTGATAACTCTTACCTCTTCCTTGACAGGTGAGAAGACAGGTCAGCCATTCCTGCAATATCCCAAACCTGAATCAGCAAGGAACCTGAGTCTAAAATTTGCATAATTTCTCAGGGAATGGTATGCATTACCAAAATTATACCTTATTTTACCTGATATGAGCTTAAAGAGGGGAATTCTGACCACAATGTTTTTTGTGAGGAAATGTCTCTTCACTAGCATAGGTGGAAATATACTCTCAGAGATTCTCACATCCATAGAAAACCTTACAGTAAAAGGAAAAGAGAAAGATAGACTGGGATATGACTTAAGGGAATACGGAAGATTAAGGTCACATTAACTACTCTGAGGCAAGGGCGTGTTTAATGCTAATTTTTCTTACAAAAATATTTCAAAAAGCCTTGATTTCCTTCTTGTGCAAAACAGGAGTCCCTCTCTCCTTCCCTGCCCAAACCTCCCAGTTTTTGAACCTCCCATATTTTGAAACAAATAATTTATTCTTGTCGCCAGCCATGTACAGGGAAGGGGTATGCAAATCATATGCGAAGCAGTGTTCTTCTTCAGTCACAGGGATCCAAGACCAGTCAGCTAGTACAGGGCAGAGATTTAGTCACTTTTTACCACATGATCTCACTACTTAACTGAGACACTAGCAAAGTGTTTGAAAATACAATGGGTGCAGTAGGGGTTTTAGCTCCAAGTCTGTCACACTGATGCAGAAAACTCAGAACAACTTCAGTGGCTTTTCATTCTGTAGTGGTAGCATTAGACAGCACTCTTTAGGCATAGGAATAAAGTGCAGTTTCTAGTGAGAAATTACAGAAGAAATTGAAAGCAGAAGGATTATTTTACATCAGGGAAAAAAGCAATAACTGAAGTAAAATAAAATGAGACACTTAAGTGGAATCAGTCAAAAAACAGTGTAATATTAATGGAGACTGTGAATTTTCTGTGGGTTTGGCTAAGAAAGATCAATTAAAGAAAGATTAATGGATTTTTGGGTGCTTTCTGGTATCACACATTGTTTTCTTTGCTAGGACCACAGGGCTGATCTAAGATTGAGAAGAAACCCTCTCACAGTAGCTTATATTTGAAAAATCAGTATTTTCAGAGTCTTAGACCAATGACTGTTTTCTGAGGTGGTCACAAATGACTAGTATTAGAAGACAAGAGTGCGGCTGTTTACAGAAAGAAGAACATTCTTTCATGTATCCCCATTAGAAGTCTTCCTGAGCACAAATTTGGCTCCAGCACTTTTTGCAAGTCATTTTGGGATGTAGCATCCTATTGATACTTCAGTTTTCTATTCCTAGTAGTATATAGTTGTGCCGTGTGCATTTAGAAAAAGAAATGTTTAAGGCAAAAGCAGAACCTGGCTACTTGCTGACATTTAGGAACAGCATGTACTTTTGCCTTTGAACATCCTTGATGTCACTAAGGTAATTTCACTGTCTGAGGGAGAGACTGCTGATGCATTTATAACAGGAACAAGCAGTAGAGGGAAGAATAAAGGAGCAGATATGATCCTTCTTCTGCTATCAGTATGTTCTTCCAGCATAGCAGAAGAAGGATGGAAAATCATTAAGGGAACATCCTAGTAGTTGAATATCAGCCTACTGATATATTTCAAGCTCTTGTGACTTAATTTTCAATGTGTAATTTAAATTTCTCATTCAAAAAGGCAGATATGAGACAGCAAATCAAGACAAGCAATTCAGAGTAAATCCAGACTCTGAAGCAATCCAGCTGAGCTCAGGTGTGTTACCTCCATTCTGCCTTCAGATTTCAAAATGTCCAGCCTTCTCTTGGCTCCTTACTTCCTTCCCTTTCCTCAACTGCAGCCCCTCCGGAGGACCTGTTCTTTTCTCTCCCCTTGCTCATGTGTTAATTATAGTCATTTTGAGCTCTTCTGCAGTCTACTGAAAAAGAATAATGGACATTGAAAAGAAGTTCTGGGAAATATGAGTATTTTATACTAAAATACTGTAAAACCATAGTCATCGCTGTAGTGTTCAAGGAATGACTGAAACAGCAAAAAAAGCAGTGGGTATTCTGGGGGAAGTTCTGTGAGGAAGATATGACAAATAAAATAGCATGGAGACATTTTTAAGTCCACTAAGTGTGATGACTCACCCTTAAAGGGAAGGAAACACCCAAGATTTGTAAATGCTCATGGTTGAAAGGAACAAAAAAAGTCAGAGAATCCACAAACAAACAGAAAGTTTTATTAGTAGATCGTGCACTTGGCATGGAAATTGGTATATTAGTCCCTGACCTATTATATAAGCACATGGCAGTCAGTTTTGGATAAAGAGGTAGGGTGAAAGCGAAAACAGAAATTAAAAAGGAGTGGTGAATTAAAGAAAGAATGACAGAAAGTAAAAGAAGAAAAGAGAGAGAGTAAGATCACCAGTTCTGGTTCCAGCACCTATCCAGCTGAACAGATGTTCATCCTGGTTTCAGCATCAATCCAGCTGCATCAGTCCAGCCAACGAGAAGCTCAAGGTCCCGAGGGCTCTGACATCATGGGCTTGGTGGAGATGCCTTTTTATGGATAGGTTTCTCTGCTCTGAACATAGGTTTTTCACTTTCTATAAGTTGCTCTTGTCTCCAGGAACTACACCAAGAATGTTTGTGCCAGACAGGTGCTGCCCTATATCTGCATGGCACTCCTTCTCCAGCCAAATCTTGTTCTTTCTTCCAGCATGTTAATACCAACAGTCCTTGGTTGGATACATATCCATATGGTTATAGGTGTTTGAGACATACACATTAGCCCCTTATCTTCTGGAAATCGAGAGTCTGAAAGGGTCTCAAGAGAGTGAGCTTTAGTCATAGTAATCTTCCATTCTTGTTCAATAACAAAAATATTATTCCATTTGGGATTTTATTCAGGGAAGAAAAATTAGTTTCTAAGGCTGTTTGTTAGAAAACAGAGGCTCAGTAGACAGCACTAGTTCCTGGAAACATTGTTTCTGATTATCTAGAGGGGCTTAGTCTAGGTGCATTTCATCATAGTAGAAGATGAAAGTAATTTATTACTTACCTCTGACTCCTAGGTTAGACCCCAGAATAAAATTACCTCTGAATTTATCTTCCCATTTGTAATTAAAAGCAATAAATGTAGATAGGTAATGTTCAGAATGAATTGGCAATTCTCATGTTTTAAAATTGAAGTTGTATAAAAGAAGTGAAGTGTCAGATATTGTGGTTTGGACAACATTGTGTTCCTGAAGCTTCAGAATTATAAAAAGATAAGAGAAAAATAAAGAAAAAGAAATTATTTTCAATCTCCATAAAATCTAACAAAATTGGAAAAGTTTTAAAATTTGTTGTACATTTCTACAGATTCCTGGAAACAAATTAACATGACTGCTCTGATTTCTCTGCACTCTTGGATCTGTCAGGGTGTAGAATCAAATTGGATTCCACAGAAACTGAACTACATGGATGAATGGTTTTATACTAGAGCCACGTGTGATCCTCCACTGAGAAAGCCACTAAACAATGGAGGCTTAGCCATGTGGGAGCAGAGTGGCAACTAGGTATACGATATGGGAAAAATCTCTGACAAGGGTAATACAATGAGTAAGTAGGAACCAAAATTGACCTATGTTTCCTGTATCTTTATTTCCCTTGGATTTCATGATTTCAGGTCCTTTAACTGGACCCAGTGTAGAACACTTAACTTCTGCTCTTTGCTTGTAACTTGTATTTCCTGTAACTCTCTACATGTGGATATGACTGTGAAGATTACAAACTCTTTCAAAGCAGTCAGAAAAGTAACTTTTCTACAGCTTTCTGAACTAATATTACTGCACAGAACAAATAAAATTGAGAGGCTTCATAATAGATACAGCAGAAGAGAAAGCAGGTCATGAAGGTTAATTATTTGATTTACTGTTAGAGAAACAATTTCCAAATACTACTTGTAATGGGCTATATAATAACTTCTTAATGACCTAACTATGCCTGTATGTAACCTTCGAACCAGTTTAGAGGTGTCAAACAGCCTACTGAGAATAGTCCCAGATCATCACTGTTGCCTGCATGACCTTGCTCTCTGTTCTGTGCAGATACGATTTTCTAGTGAGCTTATAGCTGCACCAGCTGGTGAATAGGGTGCCTGCACCTGGGAGGACTTGGGGTCTAAGCTGACAGCTGAGTAAGTGACCCATAGTCCAGGCATAGATACAGGCTAAACTTAAAGTTCATGTTATTATGTAAGGAATTTAATCAGGGTCTTCACATCTGCTGGGTGGGGCTTTCCCTTAGGTGTGAGTCCACAGCTGAATGATGTGAGGGACTCTGTGAAAAAGGTCATGAAAAAGACCTTGAAAAAGGTTTATACACTCAGTACCTTCTGTGGCTTGGTCATTCCCAGAGCCTACCCTCATGCTGCCCAGATACCAGGCAGCAGAATCTGTGATCTCACAGGGGTGCAGGACAACCATGCATGAGGCAGCTTTTGCAAGAGAGTAGTCATGAGTTCAGGGGAAGTTTTTATTCCTCTGTATTTGGCAATTAGGGAACCACACCTGGAGTATCATGTCCTGCCTTGGGCTCCCAATGCTCAAAACAAAGTATCCTCATACTGAAGTCGTTCCAACAGAGGCCATCGGTCCAAAGGTTGAAGCATACATTTTATGGGGAGTAGCTGAGAGAGCTGAGCTTGTCTAAACCTTGAGAAAGTTGAGGGGGAATCTTGTTGCTTTTTACAACATCCTAAAGGACAGGTGGAAGAAAACAAAACCAGACTCTTCCTGGAAGTACACAGTGAAGGCACAAGAGGCAGTGAACACAATTTGCAACAAGGGGAAAGAGACATTAAAAATAAGCTTACGTTGAAGATAGTAAAACACCAGAGCAGAGGCTTAGAGAGGATCTGGAAGCTCCATCCCTTTTAAACATTCAGAGCTTCACTAGACAAAACACTCAGCACTCTGATGTAATTTTGAATTTATCCTCGGCTTCAGCAGGGAGATTGGACAAGATGACCTACAAAGATGCCTTTAAACACAAATTATTCTATGATTTTATGTATCTAAGGAAACCAAATGACTTTTTAAGTGGTTCCCTGCCCCCCACCTTGGTGATTTCCCTAGTCATGAAGAACTCCTGATAGATTTGCAGCCACTATTTAAGGGAGATTTTTATATTATTTTTTCTAGTGCTCTACAGTTTAGTTAAGGCTATTTTAAAATCTCACTGAAGGCTGAAGACCACACTCAGAGCCATTCAAAAGGGAGCATTCAAGGTCTCCAGAGTATGGGAAAATATTTTGATAGGAAAAATTGAGCAGTTCTATTTTATCAGAAACTTCTTTTCATTTTGGCAACACCTGATCTGGAGATAGGAACAGCTCAGGACAAGAAAACCTGGTTCTTGATATCCAAAGGTCATTTCAATGAACAAAATGGTAGTTTTGTGAGAAAAGTGTGTAGTTTTCCTTGTACTAGGAACTAGTACAAAACTAAAGTTTGATTGCTGTCTCTTAATATTATTGCATCATTGCTAAGGCAAGAAGAAATCTGAAACTACCCATATAGCAGAGAAAGGGTATAAAGTAGCAAGGGCGATCACATCTGGGCCTGAGGGACAAAGGGAAAAACACTCTGTAGATGAAGGCAGGGGACAAAGCTGAATTTCTGTGACGTTCTTTGAGACTTGAATTCGTGTTCTGAATAGGTTTTTTTAATGTGTGTATTGATCACTGTGTTGACAGGAAAAATACGTTTGCAATGGGTTTCAACTCCAGCCATTTTTTAATTAAGCTGTCACTCCTTCCAGATATATTCTTGGCATTATAGGTAAAGGGCAGCTTTGCGCAAGAACATTTATGTATGGCAATTTCATTTCCTCTGGAATGTGTTGTTTCCTCCAGCTGTCACTTGATGTATAAACTGGAAAGCATTAGCTGGCTAAACAAAATTATCATGCATTTAGTTATCAGAATTTTGTTACTATGTGTCTGGCAAAGCAGCACAAGAATTCAACTCATATTGAAGCAATGGAGAAGGTATTTCTTGGTATTTTGGTTACTTCTGAAATTTTATAATGCATACAAATTTAAGTGGCATTATGATATATCATAGTAATTCTTGTCATAAAGTAGGCTCTTACTGTATAACATTAAAGTCCACCCCAACCCTATGGAATTAGTAATCTAAATCTTTCTGTGTGTTCTTTTTCTCTTCTTCATTAATACTGTAACTGTAGAAAGCACAGTTCCTACAAATGTAAAAGAAGGTTTCCTATGAAGGGAAAGCATTCTATCCCATGTGATCATTAGCACTAGAATTAGTACACTGGAGAAATTTCATTCAGCTCAGTTAGATTAGACGTACTGAGGGCAGGGCTCAAACGTAAGAAATCTACATATAGAAGTTTAAAAAAATTTAAAATATAGCTTAGCACAACAACAGTTCAGTTTTCTGATCAAGTTTTCTGTAACCTCTCTTATCTGTGACTGCTTTATCTCTTTAGATAGTGAAATGTTTCCACTTTCTCATGTGGTTGAGTTGCTTTTGACAAAATATACACCAGGGAGTAAATAGTTTTTGATATTTAATTGTAATAGCACCTCCAAAGCCCATCTGAGACTGTGGTCTTACTGAGTTAGATACCACACAAACTATGAGTAAGAGTCTGCAATTTAATTTTTCTCATTAGGAAAAAGCGCCTGGAGGCAAATAAGTTTTCCTATTATAGTGAAGATGGCAGTGCAGGCTGGCAGCTATTCCAGAACAAACAGCTGGTCTTTGCCTTTCATTGGTGCTTGAAAATGCATCAGGATGCAAGTGGATCCAAATGAGACTGCTGTTCAACTGCTTTTATTGCAAGTCAGTGTTCACAAGACTAGAGAAATATAATCTGAAAAAGTTTTGCTAAGAAGATAGTGCAAAGACAGTGTAATAATATATCAGAAACGGTTGCACAGGTTACTGCTGCTTTCCATGACTGCAAACATTCTCAACTGCTTCATAGAGTGTGAGTTAAAGGTCCCTTGTCAAATGTCTCACATGAGAGAGAACCAGAAATTCATGAAATATGACTACCAAAGTGGAAGATCAGAAAATGAAGGACAAAAACACAGTGTCTCATGTCAAGGTCTGTATCTAGGTGTTACACTCCTACACATCTGACTAAATGACCTTGTCTGTTTGAGGAAGATAGATATTTCTGTTTTCATCTGTGTTTTGTACTGAGGCAATGACATGAAGTTTATGATTCACCCATCAGTGGATGATTATAATGGCTTCAGTTAATGCTAAGGTACAAGACATTCTCCAGAAATGAACATTTCATAGAACTCTGAGTTGTGTACGAGGAAATTCTTGGTATTTTGGATGGTCTTAATTTCCATTGCATCTGCAGAACTAAAAACAAAGGTATAATACTTAACCAAATAATGTCTTATATTTTGTAACCAGCACTGAAATGCACTAGCAATGCCTTATAGACATAGAATAGTTGCTTCTAATCTTCTGCCACACAGTTTAGCATTTCATCCTCCTGTTCCAAACAGTTCTTACTTTTGCTTACCGAGTACCACTCACTGAATGTGGATGTGCAGAGAAGTAAATATCACCTGTGCCAAAACTCCAAAAAGACAAGCACTGTTTATTTATTCACCACAGCCATGTCAATTTCTGGTTCCCATGAGCTGCAGATGTGTCTGAAAATATGTTGCTGAATGACAAATCTCTTTTCTGAGGTGCAAGGCACAGAATGCTGTGGTCATCACAGCAAGCAGCTCAAAACATTTCACAGAAATCTAAAGCTTTTAGCAACATCCATACTTCACACCACTGGGGTGACCTGTGAAGTAGCTGGTTAAAGTCCCTGGACTGTACACACAGATCTGTGAGGATCTTCATCTCTAGTTTATTGGATCTGCACCAATTAACATACTGCTAGGGGCTGAGAACAAGAGCTGTATTTGTAACCTGGTCTCCATCATAGAAAGGGAAGGTTTCTCTGTCAGAATCCAACCACGGCCATTCACTCTGTTAAAGACAGCTGGGTGTCTTACATATCATTGTGTCTACCTGGCCTCCTGGGACTTTTTAAATTTATGTGCTTCTGTATCTTAAAGACCTCTAAGGAACCTTTTGTTAGTCAGAAACTGTGCGCAGAGTTTCAAAACCCTTTGGCTTGAATGTGAATGGTTTTGGAAACAGTTTTCCTCATGATGTGGCAGAGGTATTGAAAGTGCATTACTTAAGGATGTATAATAATAATTTAAAAGAAATGCATTACATTTTAAAGCTTATATTTCTAGAACAGCTTTGCAAGGGAATACAATTAATTTGTTCTCTAAGCTTAGGTATAAGACAGACTCGTGCTTTAAACTATACCTTTCTCAAAGGAGAGAACTCTAAAATAGGCTTTTAAATGTAAGATGACCTTCAAACAACTCACAAGATCATGACCTACAAAAAAAACCAGTTTTCTTGAACTAGTCAGTAATTAATAATTTTTTGCTAAATCACCTTTAATGAAATCTGAGAATGAAATGGAGGCTGAAATTCTCCATAGGCCCTAGCAGTGCTACTGTAATTGGTGTAATGTTTTTATCTTAATGTCTTTGTATTGGGTCTTAAATTCGCGACTGACCTGAGCTGAAAATTTTTGGTAGCTGACGAATCTTATGAGAAACACTCTATATATTTGAGGGAGCTGGAGTTGTTTAGCTTGGAGAAGAGGAGGCTCAGGGGAGATGTTATCGCCCTCTACAACTATATGAAAGGAGATTGTAGTCAGGTGGAGGTCAGTCCCTTCTCCCAGGCAACCAGCAGGAGGACAAGAGGGCACAGACTCAAGCTCTGCCAGAGGAGGTTTAGGTTAGATATTAGGAAGGGATTTTTTATGGAGAGAGTAATCGGACACTGGAATGGGCTGCCTGGGGAGGTGGTGGATTCACCATCCCTGGAGGTTTTCAAGATGAGGCTGGATGTGGCACTTAGTGCCATGGTCTAATAATGACAGTAGGGTTGAACTTGATGATCTTTGAGGTCTTTTCCGCCCCGGTTGATTCTATGATTCTATGATTCTATGAACATGCAGCTGCTGCCCAAGATAGGATGCTTCAACAGACAACCTTTATGCATGGACATTTGGGCAACTGTTCAGATGCCTATCAGTGCTGTCCAGGATGCAGTCATTAACATAATGAATAGCACTACAAATATGATTATGTTTATTGAACTGTCAGGGTAAGAGTTTATGACCTTCATGCTTTTGAATTATTATATTATTATACTTAACCTACTAAACTGCTACATTATGCCTTATCATAAGCACCATCAGCTTGAACAATGATTCTGAATCATACCTTGCTATATGTTCTTATTTCTCCTCTCTGACTTTCTGTTCCAACTGTTTGATGTCTTTATTCCACATACCTTCTTGCCCTTTTATGATGATCACCATAAAATAAAACTCCATTCATAAGTGCTTCTCAAAGCAAAATAGACTCAAACCATGCACAAAAAGATACTGTAACATTGTGCTGATGATGAAAATGCTGAAATATATGTGTGAATAAACTTTCTGTGAAAAAAAAAGAAAAAAAAAGAAAAGCTTAATACAACTGATGTCCTTTTTGTTACATATAACATATGCTTAAATGTCTTCATGGAAATTTTTACAAGGTGACTTTGCCCAGCAGAACTCTCCCATTTACCAGTGCTAAGGCTGGAAGGCTTGGGAAGGTATCCTATTATAAATTGTAGGAAACGCTGGAAATAATCTCAATAAAATGGGTTGATGTGGCTGAGGGTTATGCATTTTGGTGTTATGCAAGAGAAACCTTCACCCCTGCCATTGCTTGCCTTGCCTGGTGATGAGCAGCCATCCACAGCTCCTGTTCCAGATGCCCAAACAAGAAATTTGATCGCTTACCCTGAGGCGCGCCCTGTTTATACTATGTCAGAGCAAGTCTCATGGGGAGTGTAAACTGTTTGACTAAAGAATGCTTTATTTTAATGCTTTCTGTCATTTCAGAATTTTCTATACAAACACTGAAAATTATTTTAGTGGTCATTAATTAAAAGTATGTGTAAGGAATTAAATCAAACACTGTTAAGGCCACAAAAAGGACTCCAAGTATTGGACAGGTGGAAACTGTGACCACCAAACCCCCACCCTGATGAAGCATGCAAATGAAGGCACACCCATCCTTGCTTCAAATGTAAATTTGGAATACATCTCAACAGATACCCTGAATTTGGACTGTATAAAGGTGGTAACCACAGATGAGCAACCTGGGACCCCCATCAGCAAGAGCATGATTCGCTCACCACCAGAAGAATGACTCAGAAGCTCCATCATTGGGAAGCTCAAGTTGAAGAAGGTCCAATGGGACACTGCTGGATCCAGGGGTGATGACTACCTCTCTGTCTCCCTCTTGCCTCCCACACTTTTCTTTATCTTTCTGTCTCTCTACTTCACATTTCATGTGAAATAAAACCCATATGATTTTATTATTATGTTATTAATGTATTATTGACTTTGGCATAGGTTCTCATTACATTGTAATTTGGGCAGAGGCACCTTTCACTAATCTGATCATAACAGCGTGAGAACTTGGAGTTTTTTGCTTCACAACTGGAGAACTTGACATTTGTTATAGAAATTATATCTATTCTTATCTAAAACATGGATCCAGTCTTTGACAATTCATCCGTTTGAGAATTTATTTAATAGGTCAAAAAGATGTGTTAGGTAGTCAAATTACTTATGCAGCATCTGAACATGTAGAGCTCTCAGCTGGGAAAATTGACTTTTTGTGTTTAGCCAACATAACCAAACAGAATGGTCAAACCTTCAGATCCACAATGACTTATCCTGATGGTTTTGCACTTTTAATAGCTCTTTTTTAAAGAGAAAACTGTAAAAGTATTAAAATTTTAATGACTTTGATGCATTTTATATTGATATCAAATTAATGGTAGAGGAACCTCAAATATCTCTTTATCTGTATGGTGTATCTTCAGTGTAGACAGTGTTGGCTATG
The DNA here is from genome assembly GCF_000695815.1 of Acanthisitta chloris. Lineage (NCBI taxonomy): Eukaryota > Metazoa > Chordata > Aves > Passeriformes > Acanthisittidae > Acanthisitta > Acanthisitta chloris. The sequence goes on from NW_008670816.1 coordinate 16,995, forward strand.
ATTAGTATTTAGTATGACTAAACTATACAAGTGTTTTTATCTGTAGCTGATTAAAATAATTGGTTTTCCTGCTCACCATAAATTAAATGCTTTCAGTCAGCAGTAAAAAGTCTTGATTAGTAGCAGTGGCTTAATTGGAAATAGACAAATAAATCTTCATATCACTTCATATGGACAAACTCCAAATCATGTTAAAGGCAGTGACTTTTAATGTCTAACCTACAGTTCCTCTGTGATTAAATGAAGAGCAACATTGAAAGTAGCCTGTAGAGTTAATTATAATTTCATAACTATTTCTTCCATTTCTCCCCTTTTTCAAGGAGTTTCTCTCAGAATGCAGAAGGGAACACAAAGCAAAACAAATACTCTTTATTCTCTTCATGGACAAGAGGTGTTATAGTCTTGGAAGCTTCACTCATCAGAGAAAACTTTGATGGTGGTCTAATACCAACAACCATAAAATATGTTATGTCATAAAAAAATTCTCATAGCATTGTTAATCAGAAGAATGCTATTTATATATTTCAGGTCCTAAGAACTTATGTTATGAATAACCAACACTGGACATTAAACTCAAGGAAGATATTTTGTCCTTGAAGGGGGTTACACATATTTTGAGTGAAGATGCCTTCAGCATCTTTGGATACTCATAAACGTAGCTCTGGGCTAAGACCAGTCAAAGAATTGCTCTGGAAGCAAAAGTATAAGACTGCAGTGAATGTTTGCATGGGGCATAGATTGTGAAGGCTTAGGGAGCAGAGCTGCAGGGATGGGCTTCAAAGCACATTTAAGAAATGGAGGTAAATGTCAAAAGGAAGTTACAAGAAGGTCAAAGCAGTGGAAGGGGCTGTGTGGTGGAGCTTGTGGCATCTCTGAAGGGACCGTGACCCATGCAGGACCCATGCTAAGGCAGGGGAAACGAGGAAGAAGGAAGGAGCTGGAGAATAAAAGAGTAAGAAATAAGAGCAGCAGACAAAAAATGCTATGCACTGACCACAAACTTACTGTACCTCCTTTTGCCTCATCAATATACCTGAAAGTAGCCTGTGGCAATAACAAGAGGCCAAACAAATCTTTACGTCAATTGACAATAAATTAAGTTAAAATTTTTAGATCAACTCTATTTCCTCTGTGTCAATATTTATAATGGTATGAAGTGAGAGATGATTTGCACTAGGATACTAAAAATTTGGCACATGGAATAATTTATCAGTTGTACTGGCAATTAATTTAATGTAGAGTAGGGAGTTTCAAAAGTGCTTACTATCCTGCAGTTTCTTTCCCTGCCCCATCTATAAATCTGACTCCATGATAATGAACAGTGACAGAGCACCGCGATATGAACCAGAGAAGTATTAAACATGTAGGGATGGATTCTGCTATAACTTCAGTTTACACAATTTTCTTTGCTAGTGCTCGGGAATATTTGTATACATCTGGCAATCAAATAATAAAATTAGAAAATGATAAATCATGTATAAGAAGTTAACCAATATATGTCAGATGAACTGTTTCTAAATGCCTGAAAGTCTTTATGAAAAGAGGTTATGGAAAATGTAAATGCATATTACAGCAACTGTTTAGATACCTGTTGACTGCATTCCTTGAATGGATATGCTTTATTTACAACTCCTTGCATATGAGTTTAACCAGTGCTGAACAGGGACATTGTTCCTGCTTTAATATTTCTCCCATCTCTTTCTAAAATTCTTAATTCAAGGTTCAAACAAGGGAGGCAATGAGTGTCTCATCAGAATTTTTGTGATAGGATCACTTGAAGGGGAGAAAGGAGATTTATAGGTCATATTAAAATATTCTTTGAAGATGAAGTTTGAATTGTTAAAAAAAATCTAATCATAGTCCCTGGACTCAACAGAATGTGATTAAACACACAGTTTCACTACATTACAAATACAAAAATAACTTTTCTCTGCACTTACCCCCACAGCTAGTGTTGTTTCAATTTACTTGCAGGGACCTCCCTTTTTTGTCTTTAGATCACCCCTTAAAAGAGCTTTTTGTCACCTTCTCCTAATTTCTGTTGTTTGGATGGTTCTGGTTGGCAGACTCTAGAGGCAGTTTCCCAAGTGAATTATTTGGCAATGAGCTGATAGTTTAGTTAATAAAACACCAGCAAATTTCTCTTTGGGATTCTCTTTTGTTATTCTCAGTAATGAAAACATCTAAATTTACATTCTTTCATTATCCAGTTTACAGTGAATTTGGAAGGTCTGTATGCTCATGATTTATCCCAGAAGAATGTGTGTGCATATATATATATATATATATGGGCACATATATATATAAATATGTTTACTGAAGGAATGTTGTGATTATGTTATATAAAAACACAATACCTGCATTTATATTTTCATATGAATTGAAGTCTTGATAGACAGTTTATTAAAAAGCCATTCAGAATCAATCAATTCTTAAAGCAGATTTGTAAGAAAACAGCTTTCCAATTCTTTGAACATCTCATTTTCCTTCTTTGCAATGAAATGGAGACGGGTTTACATGGGTAACCCAAGTAAAGACATGTAAACAGCACACTCACTTGGCGTGAGAATTATCTAGGTTTAAGTCAGGTGTTTCATTTGGCACCACAAAGCTCAAATCAGACCTGTGGCCTCCTGTTGTTCTGTGTGCAGGATGTTTCCCTGGAGTGGCTACTAGAACAGGGCAGTCTTCCTCACTGCTGAAAAGAAATTCAGCCTTCCCAGCTCTAATGTGAGGTTTCTTCCCCAAAAGAGTGATCAGCCTCATTTGATACTGCAAAATCTTGGCTTCTGCTAGATTATGGTTGAGAATGAAAATCTCAGTGATACAAAGAGAACCTACCATCACCCCAAAACCAGCCAACTGACCAACCAATCACCCAAACAAAAAAAACCCCACATCGCTTTGAATATTTGTATATAT
>NW_008670817.1:0-23403 GCF_000695815.1 Acanthisitta chloris
GGGATTGTCATCCTCCCCGCGCACACACAACCGACTCCCGCGGCTGCCCGAGCGGGGACAGCGGCCCCGAGCGCTGTCCGTGCCGGGCTGACCTCCGGGACAGCACCCTCAAAGGCTCGTCCTATGTGCCAACCAACCTCAAGGTTCTGCCGGTCCGGTTTGATTTTGGTAGCGTGGTCTTGGTTTTATTTGTGTGTTGGGTTGTCATGTTGTAGGGTGCTTTTGATTTTGTAATGCTTTTTTGTCGTGCGGTATCAATCTGACACGCAGGTGTTTTTTATAGCAAAATCGGTTTTGGAAAACTTGGCATAAGTAGGTGTTTTATGATTTCCTTTTTAGTGTTGGAAAGTGGGATTTAGTTTGAGTTCGATTTGGAAATTTTGCTGCAGTTATCCCAAGCCAAATCCTGAATAGGATGCTCCCAGCAATAACAACCATAAACTTAATATAACCAAACAAAAAAGAGAAATGTTTTCTCCTTAGTCAGAGGGAATGACATACGCTAAGGTAACTGAAAACTAAATAACTTCAGCATTGGTTACTTATGTATACCTTCAGAATGCCATTCCTAAGAAACAAGTACATCATGCCAGCTTTTGCACATGTGTAATTAATGTCACACTATCTGTTGATTGAAACTGCAAGTGTGCTTAACTTGAAAGTGCTGCATCTTAGCCTTGTGCTGACACTTTTGCCTGGCTGAGTGCCTCTGGTCACTCTGGACAGGCTTTAAAAACAACCCAGAAAAGCATTTTTTCAGATCCGTGTGGCAGCAATCTTCTCTAATATCCTGCTTTGCTGGATCTCCAATGAGAACAGAGAGAACAGTTTTACTCTTGATATTTAAAGAAAAAAACCCCATTCTTCCTACAATCAACACTGAAGTGCATTTTCTCACTTCTATAAAATTGGATTTTGAATCTGGGAAACTTCGAATATTTTGTAGCATGGCTTTTTGAGGATTGAGAAGCCAGTTTCAAGAGGCTCTTTTTAAGTATTCTCTAAGTTTGAAATCTAGTGTAGGATGCTTTTATGATATTTTGGGAACAATACTCTGATCTCATCTTAATGTCTCCTCTCTCCAGTTTGCATGCTGGGGAGCTGATAGGCAAGAAACCAGTGGAAGGTCAAAGAGGAAGATTTTGGAGAGAAGAGTCATCACCTGGGGTAAGTGAGGAGCAATGCTGGGGGAAGCATGAAGTGAGTCAGCATGACACAGATGTGTCCACTTGGAAACCACAGCAAGATCTTTCCACTACAGTGTGAGCCTCTTAAAAGCAAAATCCAGACAGAGTCTGTCTCTCTATAAATCTTTCCCCCCTTTCCATTACTAGTTGGGTATTGTTGGCTCTAAGCCACCTGATTTTACTATGATTTATTAACTGCTATGCATTATATATGAGATTCAGGTTTACTGAAGAGTTACCCTTATGGTCAATGTTGCATACAAATCAGCTACTGTTAGAGAGGTTTATTGCATCTTTTTATGCAGCTAGGAGTTTTGCTAGGTAGTGTTAGAATTTGTTACTTGTAAAACAATACCTAACAAAAAATCCTCATCTGTATTTCACATGGTACATACATTACATGGAGTTCATCACATAGCACTGTTTGTGTTATGATCATTCCTAAAATCCTGAGTACCTGAGGAAGGGGGGACAGGATGGGAGACACTGATATTTCATAAAATTTCTAATAAACATGTGAAGTTAGATAAATTCATGTTTTGCACCAAAAGAGAAACAAATGAAAGTAAATGCATGAAATAGGCAGTATTTTGTGTGTGCATGTGTGTAAATATGGCTTGCAAAATTAACTGTGATTTAAATGATGATATGGCACATTGCTGCCTGAAGCATCAATGCATAAACAGCATATGCTGTTATGCATTGCTTACTGCTGTTCTTCCTCACATAACTTGGAGGAAGCTCTGCAGAAGAGTTTGGTCTTTGGTCATACCCTTGTCTGTGATTATTCCAATGATGACCAGTGTCTCTGTTTCAACACCAAGCATTGCTTTATGGCATCTTTGTTTTTACATTTTTCTGGATGCAGATTAGATGTGCTCTAAGGATGAGTAAGTAAATCTAGAGAGGGGAAGAAAAAAACCTCAAAAAGGTTGATTTTAAATGCAACATAAAATAATTTCAAAATGTATTGTTCAGCAGTTTGGGAATTTATAGTAAAGGGCAGGGGGACAGGCCAGGGAGGAAGAAAGGTCAGGAAAAAGAAAGAGCTTATGTTTTTTAAAATAAATTAGTACAGCAAGTTGCAGAGGCAGAAATTGCCATAGGGATGTCAAAAGGATGCAGGGAAGATAAGATAAAAGGTAGAATACGGGGTTTCACTGTGTCTGAAATTTTGCTGTTATATTCAAACCACAAGCATTGCAATCTATTTCAGACTGACTGGTGTTATGAAGCCTTTGTGAAGAAGGGAATTATTGTTAAGTAAAAGCATTATGTACTAAACCAGAGTTAAGCAAATATTTCTGTATTATTTACTTGTGAAACACTCCCAACAAACTACAGAAATGTTATAGGCATAAAAGTTTATGTAAGTTTTACTCATATTACACTAAATTATTTTAAATTTATGTTGTAGTGGAAAAATGAGAATAATTAGAGACTTGAATTAATTTTTTTCCAAATTATGTTGCAAATTTAGACACTGCTCCTAGAAGGCAGTTTATAGAGAGCCATATTATTAGAACATGAAAGCCAGGAAAAAATTCTTGCTTCTCAGGATATGAATTTGGTGTTGTTTCATGTGTTCCAGATATGGATAGCCTGAAAACTTCAGGCAACATTTAACTGACTCTCATATCACTATTTACTCATGGTTATACTGTTTCATTTTATTTTGTTCTTTTTTTACAAAAGGTTGAAACAGTCTGTTGGACGAGAAAACTTCATGGGGGCTCTGCAGTGATGATGTCCCTTTAAAGATATTTAACCAGGCAGATATCACCCAGGGAAGATTTCAGATTACCCTTTCAGACTTCTTTTGAGTTGTTTTACTTAGGGCATTTTATAAATAATACTGCACTTCTACATTTGAAATACATTTGAATGTATATTATAAGCAGTGTCTTCAGAAGTCTGGTTTATTTTTTACATAGAGGTGAAATAGATATATTAAAGACATAAGATATATTAAAAAAACCCAACCAAAGCAGATTGAGTTTGTCTAAATGCAGAGTTAAAGTTAAAACACATTTTGTTTCTGTCTCATTGACACCTGGAAATGGCTCAAAGTCTTCTCTCCTCCTTGGCAAAGCAGACAGTGTTCTATGGACAAAAACCTAATTAAGCTGAGTGCTACCTGTGGCAAGGACATTTAGAAATTCACAGAGTTCAAGCAAACAAAACAAAGCATTGGTTTTCAGCTTTCAGATCTTGTCTAGATAACATGCTGCATAGGCCGTTTTCTGATGTTTGGCATTTTTTTGGTGGTGTTTTTCTGAGAACTATGGTCTGATAAGAAGCCAAAAATGAGGCAGTGTTTAGTTGTAGCAAATATTGTCATTGTATGTCACTGTTTCTGTTTCTTTTCCATGTGCTCTGTAAATTAATATGCTCTCATAAGGGAAAATTTGTGCAGAGAAATCAGATAAATAAAAGTGAAACATTTAACAGATGACTAGGACGATGTTATTAGCTACTGGAATAATAAGGCTAGATGAAATCATAGCACTGAGGCAATGTTTTGACTGACTTTTTCAGTTTTCTGTGTGAGTGACACAGCAAAAATTTCATGGCTTCTTACATTGGCATTTCAAACACTCCTTGTCAAAGTTACTGGAAACATAGCATTCTCTTATGCCCTTGCCATTTGAGTATAAAAGGCAAGGCAGCTCACCAGTTCATCTCTAATCTGCTTGCAATCCTCATCAACTCATTTGTTTGTTTTTCTACTTTATCAGTGCCAAAGAGTAGAAAATGATCCTTACTGAAATATACTGAAAAGGACATTTTGAGGACAGCTCTAACATTAAGAGAAGCCTCCTAGCTGTGCTGGGAGGACTGAAATAGATATCTGCGTTTCTTGAATGCATTATACAGTTATTAGTGTGTTATTGACCGAACAGGACAAAAAAGGGAACAAATGGGTAAATATTGTGATATTGATATGTATCTGATTATACTTACATAGAGTATATAGTTTTCAGCTCAGATCATAATTGTGAAGTGTTCCAAGATAATCTGAAGACATGGTGTTTTTTTTAAGGCAAAGATATTGGCGTCTGATACTGTGATCTTGTGCCATGTTGTCATGAGAGAGGTTACTATGTAGCAACAATTCAATATCATCCTTTGGACTTTTCTGATAGACCACTTAACTATCTCAGCTTTTCCAGTGATCATCTCATTTATCTAGGATTATTGCAGTGAATTTACTGTTTGGTTTTCTTCCAGAACCGAAATGTCAAGTCCGGTGTCATGTATGCAGTAGCTTTGTGCTGTGAGAGCTCAACAGATCCACCAAAAGCTGCTAGTAGTTGATCTTTGGATAGAGCTAGAAATAAATAAATCCTCTTTAGCAGATCAATATTCATCCCATTTAATGCTTGATGTGAAACTTGTGGATTTGAAGTAGTAATGCTGATGTACAGCTAATCGTTGAAATGGGCATTAGGGCTTTTATAGCATGGCAACATATTGTCAGACAGGAAGCAGGAAAGTGTTGAGTGCATCCTAAAAGGGGGGGGGGGGAACCCTGTAACGATATTTAATTTAATGCACATTTGTAATCCACACAATATCCTACATTGCAATGATTTGCTAGGTTACAGACTAATACTGTACCTCCAGTGTTTATTCCAGGACTTTACTTAGTAAAGCAGAGGATTCCCCCTTCAGTGGATCTTTCAGAGTCTAAATATAATCACCCAGTCATATTTCAAGGCATGATTTTCCTTTTAAGCAGTCTCCACTCAGCTAGTTGCTTATCTATCCCACTAGACATGTACATGGAATATGTGCTTCCCATGGCACAGAATACATAAGCATCTAATGTATCTAGTAATGAACACGTGTATATGTTTGTGTAGGTATGCATTACCTGCTTATGAAACTTCTGTCTAGAATTTGTATTGTACATATTTCAGAGAAACAGAAGGAGAATTTCCAGAGAAAGGATAAAACATCAGTAAAAAAAGTTCTGAGACAGTTTAAGAGCTCATTTGAAAAGGTTTTGTGGGTTGGGGATTTTTGGGGTTTTTTTAAGATGTGGTTTAAGGATTTATTTTTTCCCCTCTTTATTCTGCTTTAGTAGTTAAACACTTCAGGCCATTATCTACTTTCTTGTTAAGTATAAAAATTGTACTAGACCAGATAGATAGTATTGGCAAACATAAAGAAAGTTGAGGGTTGAATTTTCTTCTGTGCCAAAACTGTGCTCTGATCTTTATTGTCTTAAGTGTCACGGTAAATAGCTTTTTAATATTTTGCCACTGTGAGCTCTGGCATTCAGTTTCAGCTTCAAAGCTTCCAGAAGCTGTGCTGGCCAGTATATACCTTGGTGGATTGTTACTGTAAGGTGATGCAAACTAAATGAGCCTCTTTGGCAGACCTCAGTCCTTTGGCAATTGCAGGAAATAGCCCATTTCTTTTTCATTGGAGAGAAAAACTTCCCCAAATTTGAGAAGTCTCATTGCCTTTAAAGGTGAAGCAAAAAATGCAGTAGTTTCATACTCCCCTTATATAAGAGATACTGGTATAAAACATATTTATGAATACTATGCAACATGACAGAATATGTTTGTATCATAGTCTTTCCCCATTATCATTAGCTGTTTCATTAAGGAGTGCTTTAATCTTAAAGCTGCAAGAAACATATAGGGCGATATCTGCTGATGCGATGTCTAGTGAACTTCTACTGCTCTGAAGACAAAGTAAGGGGCAGTTACTTTCCTTTATGAAAGAAAATCTATATTCCTTTTAGTAATTCTTTCCTGGGTCCAAGTTTTTGCAAAAAAACCAATGTGGGAGACAGTGGGGAGGATTAAGTTTATCAACAATGCAGTAAATCACTGGGAAGAAAAGAAACATCAAGTTGTATTTCATACCATGGAAGGGAGATGGGTTGGAGGGCATAGGTAGTAACAGAGTAGGAACTTTCTGGGTTACTCTGTCCTCTGTAAAGGTTAAATAGTGTGGTCAAGCACTCCTCTAATCCTCTCCAGTGCCCATGATAAAAAGTGCTATGAGCAATAGGTGTTTCCTGTGTTGTGAGGAAAGATTGGTGGTCAGATTTTCTCATATTTACCAGCCTGTTTTTTTCTGCTGCCCTTCTTGCATTTCCTGCAGTGATAGTACATGTTCCTTGTTATTAAGAAAATGTAATCAAAATAAAAGTCATTCTATTTACAAACACTTTTGCAAGGTTAAAAACTTCAGAACATGGCAAGAATAACTGTTTTCTCTTCCTATAATGATAAACAAACAAACAAAAAAGTCAAGAAAAAGTACATGTGCTTTTTTCCCAAAGAATAATGAAGATCTATGCTGCCATGGGAACTAAATAGATATTCTGAGCTTCAAATACCCCATTTAGGAAGCAGAAGCGTGTCTTGGCTTACTATTTAAAACAAAAAGAAACTGAGCCCAAACACAACCAAATGAAAAAGAAATTCTCCAAAACAGAAAAACTCCAACCTTTATTGTTGACACACCATGTACTGATGTAAGGGGAGGATGTACAACTTATTACCATTTCTGTGTGGAAATGTGTGGTCTGGTCAATGCCTTACTTCTCTTTCTGTAGTAGGCAAGTAATAGGGATTTGATTAGAAAATCTAACCATTGACATCCCATGGATGCTAGTGACTTCTGCAGCACTGTGGTGCTTTCAGTATTGCTTCTCCTGGGATGGGAAGTTAGCCATGCAGTGTCAAGTGTTGCCAGATCATTGTGCCTGGGCAGATCATAAATTCACAGGGAGAGAGAGATCTGCTGGCCTCTCAATTAGGAAAGTGCTCCACAGGAGTGCTCACAAAGTGACAGTCATTTGATCACCTCTATATAAGGCCTACTTACCTAAACACAGCCTGTGACCTACAGAGGTAATCGTCTGCTGGACACTTTGAAGAATTCGCATTTGTCATTTCTAGCAGTATGATGTTAAAATAGGGGAGAAAATAGAGGCATAGGTTCACACATCCTTCCTTACACTGCTGCCCATGTGTATAGATGATCTCAAATCAGTTGAGATTTGCAAACATGAAGTCTTTCACAGTGTGTAAGAGATGGTCAGTCTGGTCCTAGTTTTTGATCTGTTATTGTGTTCTTAGTAAATGTGGTTCTCCTACCTGTTAGTCACTACTTCTGTGTTTAAATAGATACTGTGAAGAATCCTATTTTTAGAACATATTTATAACTAACTAATCATTTTAACTAAGAAAAAAAAGATAGCTTTCTGGCTTATTTTATGGATTTCTTAATCAAATCTTATTCATAAGGAAAAGTAATTAGACCCCTAGTCTTGCTTCAGTGAAGTTGTTTTAACTTGATACAAACCCTGAAGTTTTTTCCAAATGCTGTGAAGAGGTTGGGGTTTCCCACTATTGAGGGCTCAACTTGATCCTAGAAAAGACTCTTACACTGTATGATGAAGCCAAGGAATAACTAGGATTCTGCACTCTTCTGGTTTTGGGGTATTTTTTTTTAACATTCTTTGAAGTTCAACCTGCATAGCAAATGTTTTGGTATTTTTTTAAATGGCTCTTTGCCAAATTTTTGGCTCTTTTTTTTTTTTTTTCATTCTGTTTTCAGAATGCATAGGCGGGTTCAGACAGGAAGCACAGCCTGAAAGGCTTGGCCAAATCCGGAGGGATTAGTTGCAGCAAAAGGCTGCTCTGTGATCCTCAGTTACTTTCTTAGTAGTATGGCAGAGAAGGAAAACACACACATTCTTGTATGTGTCCAGATCTTTATGCAAAGCAAATCCAGCAGACAGATGGAAAATTAAGTCACCCTGATAAGGCATTTAGGAACATTCTTGTCAGTGTAAATGCTGATGGTGATGTCCTTTTCTTTTGGGCTTTAAAAAGCAGGTGACTTTTATGAAACAAAGTCAAAGTTCCTATTTAACCATAGTTTCCAATGACAGCACAGCAAATTTTTTTTCTACTGTGGCTTTTGGAAAAGCTTTGTGTTAAAGGGGAAATTAATACTTTTTGCTTAAGGTAGAAGTTCAAGAGTAAGTTTTCACCTATTTGAAGATCTGTTGAAAATGGATAGAATGTATTTCTCTTTTTTTTCTTTTCTTTTTCTTCATTCTCCTTTGTGGCCAGTGAAGGAAATTTGTTGAAAGTGCAAAGACCTTAAACTCTTCTGTCCAGTTACTTAAGTGGAAAAAAAAAAAAAAGAAGTCCTGAAGCTCTGTTTATATTAACACCTGGGTTTTTAGTGTTTTTTACCTTCTTATAATGAATGTAGAGAAATTGTCCGAGTTAACTTTAGATAATGCTCTATATGGATGAAAGAGTTAAAAAGATTCTAGGTTTATGTTTTGTCATGCTAATTTTTTGCCACTCAATTTATCTGAAATTTTAAGAATAAAAAAAAAACCAAAACAAAGAAAGACAAAAAGTTCTAGAATGCTGCTTTAGATAGTCACCTAAGCATCTTTAAAGAGAAAGAAGGAGAAAGCTTTGGTTATTTTGGGGGGTGGGGAGCACTGCTGCTGTGCTGCTGTAGTTTTTTCCATTACTAAAAAATAGAGGAGAGTTTATTTGTTACATTCTTTCAGCGTGAGATGTGGCTTTTTCATACTCTGCAAGATGTGGAGGTGCGAAGAAAACATCCAGAGAGCTTTCACAATTAGCACAAATTGTAAACACTTTATGTTTCCTGCATCAGGCTGTCCAAATATCAGTCCTAGTAAAATCTGTAAGAATAAGACATGTTTCAAAACCACCTGCTGGTGTAGAAAATCAGCTAACTGCTGAAAGTCTTTAGAGTGTCTTCAGTATAGCCAAGTTATGTTGTCTTTTGTTTTCACAGTCCAAAGAAGACATCTGCTGTGTAAACACTTGTATACAAATGCCATATATTTGTCTCAAATAATGACCTCTTCTTCAGAGGTCTAACACTGAGACCAGCAGACCGAGCTGGGGCTGAGGAGCAGGGAAGATAACGTGCGATATACTGGAAAACCTCTCTCCCCTCCTCCTCTTCCACAACAGGTGAGTGGCAAAGGAGTGGGGTGGGGGATTTTTTCCCCATTTTATAAGTTTGGGAAGAAAAGGAACAGCAGAGGTCGCCCCTGCATGGCTTAAATCGCTGGGCTCGAGATGAGCGGAGCGAACGCTGGCAGAGGGTGATGCACCTTTGCCTCCCTCTGCGGAGCTGCTGCTGCTGCCAGGGACACCCGACAGTACCATCGCGGTCTGCGGCTCCCTGTGACCTGCAAAATGCTCCTCTGGATCACTAGGCTATTTGTTTAATTAACCACTAATTAGATTTGAGTGTGTGGTCTGCTAAGTAAGCATTTAGCATGCACACACACACACACACACACATATATATATATATATGTATTTACTCTGTGTATATCAGTACATAAAATCCTGTCTCTTTTAGGTATCTGTTTTCTGTCAGCATCATTTGCTGAGTAATTGAATATTTTCCTCCAATGTTATGTTACAATGTGCAGTTTAAACCCAAATGTGTTTGTTGCTTCACCTTTGGATGATTTTTGTGAGCATCTGGTTGAATGTGATGGGCAGTACTAATGCAAACATGAGAAGCAGGTCTGGCACAAAAATATACTAAAGTTTCAATCTTTAAAGGTGTTTCAGAACGGCCTTAATTTTTTCAGTTCTAGTTCATAAAAAAATTGCACGCTGTTCAAGAGACTACAGTACATTTAAGTCATAGCTGGTCAGTTATTTGGTGACAAAGCTTTTCTATTGCAGAATGCCTCATAAATCTGTAAATGCATCAGAATTTGTTTCAAGATGATTCATAGTAGAAGTTCTGTACAGAATGAGATGCCTCAGAACATCTAATTACCTAGAGAGGTTCCCGTGTGTCTATAACAGAAGTAGAAACTGATGCAGAATGCCTCATAAATCTGTAAGTGCATCTGAATTTGTTTTGAGATGATTCATAGTAGAAGTTCTGTACATCTATTGCAGAATGCCTCATAAATCTGTAAATGCATCAGAATTTGTTTCAAGATGATTCATAGTAGAAGTTCTGTACAGAATGAGATGCCTCAGAACATCTAATTACCTAGAGAGGTTCCCGTGTGTCTATAACAGAAGTAGAATCCAAATGTGCCAACAAATAACACTGGATTATTAGTCTGGTCCTTACCTTTCTCCTTCCTAAAATGTTTGAAAGGACTTGATGTTATCTTGCTGCAGGGGAAATTGTCAAGGTATGGAAAATTTGATAAGATGGAAAAACTACTTCTCCCAATGAATATATAATGATAATGAAAGATCATACGCAACCAGGCACCTTTACTGCCTCCCTGTTAATCAGAGTGAAAAAATAAGGGTCTCAGAGGACATGAAAGAGTTAGGATCCAGAGTATGATGAGATTCCTACACTTATACATGCATTTAGTACCTGTTTGAACAGAAACATAGGAGAACGTTTTGTGTGTACAGGTGAGCTTGTTATTTATGTCTGTGCAGATCAACCTCCAGGCTGTTCCCTGCAGGCAGGTGCATCATGAGGGTCTCGGAGGACATGAAAGAGTTAGGATCCAGAGTATGATGAGATTCCTACACTTATACATGCATTTAGTACCTGTTTGAACAGAAACATAGGAGAACGTTTTGTGTGTACAGGTGAGCTTGTTATTTATGTCTGTGCAGATCAACCTCCAGGCTGTTCCCTGCAGGCAGGTGCATTCTTCCACCCAGCTCCACAAGCCTTACTACAGCTTTCCATTTAACAATTTTCATTGCTGTGTGAGCACGGGATTTGCCAGGATCAGAGGTTACTATCACACTGCCTTTACTGCTATTTCACTGTGGCCTGAGTGAGCCAGTCTTGAAATCTGTCTTTTATTTCTCTTTTGTGTTATTGTTGGTGGGAGATTTATTTCTATCCTGTTCCTGCTGTCGTTATTTTATATAGGCTCTTGTTAGTCTTTTGTATTTTTCATTTCCAGTCTTAGGTCAGTTTAAGTCCTATGAATCTAAATCCTTCTTGCTTCAAATGTAAGAGCATTAGCCCCTAAGTCTGTCCTGAAACTGTAATTACATCAGCTTAGCCTCTACGTCTGTCCTGAAACTGTAATTACATCAGACAAATTGTGTAATAATTTAACCAGCATCAGTTGGAGGTAGATCTCCTTGCTGTCCTTATTTTTCTTGTAATGTTACTGGCTTAATTTGCTGGTCTTCTAATCAGTTCTATCTCTTTTCTCTCTGTTGGATTTAGTTGTAAAAATTTCCTGCAAGAGTCAAAAATTGCCTGCTAGGCTTTACTTTTCCATCAGTCATTTGTCTGGTTTTTCTGGCCTGGCATTTCTTTAATCTTTGTATGTCATAATTTGTACTTTTTATTGACTAGTACAAATTATCTAAGGGATGCTGCATAATGTTGTCTGAATGATGCATTGAATGCTGATTCCCAGACTGAAGCTGATGATCTATTTTTGAGTCATATTCCTTCAGCAGGGCTTGGAATTAACTGATCTGAACTTGTTGCTGTGCTGTATAGGTACCCAGCAGGTCAAAGCAGCAAAACTCTACCATGTAATGAAGCAGTGAGTGTCTCTGTATGCCTACACCACACAGTGATGTGTCCTATAGGGATCTTCTGTATGTTGGATAATAGTAACTTCTCCAATTCTAGTTCTGTTGTCAGTTGTGCTACAGCCTTGCTACATGTTCATCCAGCCTAATGAACCATGCTTTCCTCCCTCTTTGAAAGTGTCATCAGCTGGGAGCAAACTCTCACAGAGATCCCATGTTGATTTTGCAGAAGTGTAAGATGATAGGGATTTGTGCATGTGCTTAGCTTTTGGGATATGAGCAGTCCCACTGAAGCCAGTGGAACTGTTCATGTGTTTAACTTTAAACATGTTTGAAAGATCAGATCCCTGGTGGCCAATTCTGTTCCTGGTGAACAAGCAGAAATAAAATCCAGCCTCTATGTCAGAGCTGCAGGACTAGTTAAATATATACTGTTTTCACTAAAGTTAGTAGGCTTTTTAGCTTGGAGTGAGTTATAAGAAGAAAAGTGCCTTTTGTGCAGACCAGTAGGATTAAATATTAAGTTAATTTACGCAACAATTTAAGACTTATTGGTGGAAATATTAAATAAAGTTGCAAGTCCTGAAAGAAACTTTTTAACTAGCTGGTGTAATTTTGAAGCTTTGTCAATCAACTTACTTCTGTCTTTGGAAGCACTGAAGAGACTAAAAAAAAAGCTCATGAATGAATCCAATACATTTTTATATTTCATAAGACAGAAGTAAACTAAATTTGTTTCCAGGTGTGTATTTCCTTACAGTTAATTCCTTTTTGTTTAGTAAATTTCTACTATGTTATAGATGTACTATACAGTGCTGAAAGCTCTTTTTTTCCTAGTGTCATTTGTTTGTAATAGCTACTTCAATTTCTGTGTGAATGTGGCAGCTGTCAGTAAATCATTCATTCTATGAACTTGCTTGTAAAATGCTTCTGTTTTATCACAAATTGTGTGTGTGTGTATGAAGATCTCCTGCACATGGATGCACCTGTTCAAAAGAACCTGAAAGGAGACTGTAGTGAGGTGTGGGTCATCTCTTCTCCCAAGTACCAAGCAATAGGACAAGAGGAAATGGCCTCAAGTTGTGGAGGTTTAGATTGGATGTTAGGAAACATTTCTTCATGGAAAGGGTTGTCAAGCATTGGAACAGGCTGCCTAGAGAAGTGGTGGAATCACCATCCTTGAAAGATATGTAGATGTGGTGCTTAGAGATGGTTTAATAGTGGAATTGGCAGTTCTGGGTTAATGGTTGGACTCAATGATCATAGAGGTCTTTTCCAGCCTTAATAATCTATGATTCTATGAAAAGATTATTTACAAAACTTGTCTATTTCAGCAGCAGTGTCACAGATTTTCATAAGGCACAGACTTCAAAATATCAATTATGCAGGTGCACAAGGGAAGCATATGAACTTAATATGCCATCTTAACAAGTGATATTTTTTCCTTTTTACATTTCCTACATCTGCTAAAATTTTTATGCTAAAAAAAAGTAGAATGCAAGATTTTCCATGATGACTTAAATAGTATTGGACAGGTTGTATTAACCCTCAGTTGAGAAAAACATTTCTTATTTGTCTTTCCTCCTTAAACTCTGATAAGTCAGATGACCCCACTGGCAGTCCCAACTTTAACTGGTCTGTGATTCTGTGAAACTGCTATATTCAAAATGCATTAAGTCTTAGTGTTTTTGTGCTAACATTTCTTCACTATTTGCTAACATTTCTTCACTATTTGATGAGAGAATGATGCAGCTCAATGTACAATGCACCATATAATATCTCCAATGTTAAAATTTACATTTTTCTAATCATCTGCTATACATAGCATGTATTGGTAAAGACTCAAGAAGCACACCTTAGTATGTTGTGTGACCTTCATTTCCTTAACTGAAAGCTTTACAGTTTGCACATCTGTCTCATCTGACCATAAAGAATAAGTGTACAAAATGCCAACATTCTAGCTCAAGGATCTGGTGAAGGATCTGGAGCACAAGTCTTGTGAGAAGCAGCTGAGGAAGCTGTAGTTGTTTAGCCCAGAAAAAAAAAGGAGGCTTAGGAAAGACCTTATTACTCTCTACAGCCACCTGAAAGGAGCTTACAGTGAGATGGGTATTCATCTCTTATCCCAAGTAACAAGCCATATGACAAGAGCAAACAGCCTCAAGTTGTGTCAGGTTTAGAGTGGTTATTAGGAAAAATTTCTTCACTGAAAGGTTTATTAAGCACCAGAACAGGCTGCTCAGGGAAGTGGCTCAGTCACCATCACTGAAGGTATTTAAAAGACATGTAGATGAGGCTCTCAGGGACATGGTTTAGCAGTGACCTTGGCAGTGCTGGGTTAATGGCTGGTGTTGATGGTCTCAAGAGTCTTTTCCAACCTAAATGATTCTGTGATTAGATCTGTAGGGTACCATAGACAGTGTAAAACAATTTCTAATGATAAGGCACAACAGCCGAATGATGTGATTTATTGTTTCCATGCGCATGACTGATGTTTTTCTTTGGCTGAGTTTGTTGAGCCAGACCATAATTCATGCTCCAAAATCTGGTTTGCTTAGATGCTTTTGCTGTGCTGGCTGCTGTGGAAGTACCTACTAAAAGCCCAGTCTTCCCACATAGGCCAGCTATTTGGACGGAATAACGAGGTGTCTGTCAGCCAGAATCTACATCTGCTTTGCCTTTTTTTAAAGGTATGCTGACAATGAAATACCCCTCTCTGAGATGAGCTTATTCTGATTTAGGAAATACTCCTCTGAGGGTGGGTTTATTGCCATTAAAGTTTGATTATGGCCCTAATCCCTCACTGTTGGATGACATGCTCTCACTCAAATCCTTTAAGGTTTTATTTTACAAACTACATCTGCAGTTGTCCTCTTTTACAAAAGAGAAAATTAGAGTCTAGGGAAAAGGAAAGTGCCTCCCCCCCACTCCCCTGCCCCATCTTTCTAAGAAGCAATTAAAACATCTAGAACAGAAAGGGAACTTCATCCAACTGAGTGGTGAAGTGCCTACCTTGCTTTGGGCTTCACACCAGTACTGCTAATAACAGCAGACTGATCTTTCCAAGCACGCGCACTTGGAAAAATGAAGTATGTCTCATTTTGGTGTAATCCACTGGGACAGCAGACTGATCTTTCCAAGCACGGGCACTTGGAAAAATGAAATATGTCTCATTTTGGTGTAATCCACTGGAGAAGTCAGTCATGCAAGAACAATTTCTGTCCAGAAGATCAGTAGACAGAACAGGACTGTGGTCAAGCTTTTTTTATCCTTTAATGATTTTTTTTCTTATTTTAATCATTGTATTTAATGGAATTACCACCTCATTTGTATTCCCAGAAAGAGTGATGTTTATTGCTGCACTCAGTCTCTGTGAAGTAAAATAATCCTGTTTTAAATCAAACACTTGTTTATACGATCTAATAGAAAACACCAGGCTGTATATCAAATTCAAATGGAAAACAGATGTCTTAAATTGACAGTAAGAATAAATTTGTCACAGCTATAAATGCTTATTGAGATATATGTTTATATACATATGTGTGTGTACATATATAATTTCTTCTTTTTTGAGGCTTGGAGGAGAGGACAGGAAAAGAACATTCCTTTAGAGAACATCATCAAAGGGATGCAGTGTCGTTCCTTCAGATTTAAAATGATCTGTTATGAGAGTATGGAAACAGAGACTAGGCACATACAAAGTTTTAATTTAAGGGTCTGAAGATTTAATTTCAGGGTTGGAGATTTTTAATTTTTTAGAAGTAGTCCAAAGTGTATTTTGCTAAATTTCTCAAACTACAGAGAACATGGTAAGACCAAAGTACTTGGGAAAAATACTGCATTAAACTGATACAAGATGTTCCAGTTTGGGAACGAAGCATCTCTACAATGCTACAACCCTTTTTACATGAACACACTCTTAAAAACAGCTCTAAAATGCTTTATGCACATTTAAATATAACCATCAAATTTATCCAGTTCTGAAGCACAGATGCATTCTTTCCTGTCCTGTGTCAAGTTTCATCTCAGTCTTTTAGTATCTGCAGAACTATGCCATGTAATTTTCTCACCTTTAGAAAAGCTGAGGCATGCTACACCTTCCTTCCACTCCTCCAAAAATTTGGATGGCTTCTTTTTGATTTACCATGCCTGGAATTTTTTCTGATCCTTTCAGAACCTATCTGACATAATGTGGTAGGTTGACTAAATGTTTTAAAACCTGTTTTGTACAACATGGTGTACAACTGAGGTGATAGAGAATGTGCAAATGGTGCCTCTGATGACTGAGCCCTCACAACACAGATCAGGAGGAATCCTGGACTGGCAGATGAAGCTTTCTCATGTGGGACTTTTCACAAGGGGAGCTACCTAGCAGTATCTGGGCCTGAGAGGTGCCCCTGCACCCATGCTTACACAGACACAAATTCAGCTAGTTCCGCTGCAGTGCCAATAGTCAGCTGTCAATTTTCATCCACTGCCACTCATAGTGGATTTATAGAGCAAAATCTGCCAGTCATGGGTGGCCTTGTGTATTTGTCATATATATCATCAAAACTGAATTTTCTTGATGCCTGTTTCATCATCTAGGCTTTTCCTGGGTCTTGATGAGCTAGTTGTCCACTGCAAGTCCAACCTATGACCAAACACCACCAGATCAACTAGACCATGGCACTAAATGCCATGTCCAGTCTCTCCTTACGCAATATTGGAAAATATGGTTCACTCCAATCTCATTGATAACATAGTGGGACAGTGTTAATGTTTTGGTGGTACATGGAGAAAGGTTCTGTCATGGCAGGTATGTAATTGGTTCTGGTCCCGGAATTTTCTCATCTATTTAGGGGATAATTATCTGTTTAGAAATGCACCTGCATGTTCAGTGCATATCATGGGTCTGTGCATACTGGAATAATCAAGAAGAGTTAGAGAAATGCTAGAATAGCATCTTTACTACATATGCAGTATACTTTTTTTTTACTTTCTTTTTTCCTGGTGATGCCTGGTGAAAAAGTAGTGACACGCTCCTGAATTGGAAGAGAGCAGAGGCACCCCTGCATAAACAGATCTGTCTTCAGCTTCTTGGTTTGTGCAGTGAGCCTCTTCCCCCTGTTTCTTGATGGAGTTCAGCTGAGATACTAAGTGTGCACTTCACATCGAAGTAACCTTGAACATGCTGGTTGCATGTTCAGTAGTTATTGTTTCTGAAATCTAAATTAATAGCCTTAAATCCAAATGCTGCATACTGCTGTTGTAATGTATCTTTCATAAGGAAATGAAGGCATGTAAAGTGATGTGCCCAAGGAAGCAGACAGGGTCATGGAGGAAGTGCAGGAGACTGATTCCTGACCCCTCATGTTAAAACACAAGTAGCAGACAATGAATTACAAACACATGAGCAACTGCACAATATCCTTTTAGGTTGATATTTAAAATCATAATGCAAAAGAAAAATTCCAGATATCTTTCCTGTCTGCCGATTATACTCCCTCACTTTCTCCAAACCCTAGCACTCTCTTCTTGTTGATTTTATTTCACTACCTGATCTATTTCTCTAACCTGATCTTCTTTCTTGAGTAGCTTTCTCTATGTTGGCTCCATTAGCTTTAGAGTACTACATCCTTTTGCAGCTGTCTCACTGCTTTCCTTCATGATCCCAGTTATCCTGTCAGTGTCCCTTTGGCATATTTAAAACCTCTTCATTTGAGGAATAGGTAAATAAGGAGGTGGGAGGAGGAGAGGTGAGGCAGTTACAGCACCCAGCCTGCCAGAGTTCAGGAAGTGTTTGAACAATGCTCTCAAGCACATGGTGTGATTCTTGGGGTTGTCCTGTGCAGGGCTAAGAGGTAGATTTTGTTGATTGTTGTGGGTCCCTTTGAACTCAGGACAATCTATGATTCTAATACTGGGAACTTAAGTATCTTATAACAATTCTTGTTATATAACATTATAAACCAGCTAACAGATTATTGTCACCTTTGACTTTGTTTCCCTGTCTACTTCATCCATGCTGTTTGGTTATTTTGAATGGTGATTAACCCTCTATATTTGTTCCCAGTTTAGGCCTCTACTACATTTAATAGTAATTAAAAAATAACACTTACAGCTAATGCTAATTTCCCAGAGTGAAGATGTAGCGAGCACATGCAGATGGGTCAAGAACATAGAGTTTGTGAACCTCTTCTGTTTCATAGCTGGACTCTTATCCACAATTGGAAGCAGGCAGAAGAAGAAGCTCTCAAGATTCGCAAATCCAGATGTGCACAAACAAGACATCTGTCTCAAGTATGCAAAACATGCATACCCTTATATGAGGGCAGTTGACCATTCAGGCTTTCTGTCTGTGACTTATGTTTTATTAGTGCCTCTTCTATGGATTTTACAGGGAGCAAACCTCTTCAAAGAAAAGAATTTTTACATAAAAGGGGAAGCATCCATGGTAAACAAAATTCACTGAGAAATTTGAGCAACTGGGGGAGGTCTTTCTGTAGCTGAATCAGTAAAAGCTAAGATGACTTAGAATTGGAGCTTCTTTTCTAGAAGAGTGTCTCACATGCTGTGTCAGTCCTGATCTGTGTAGTACCTGAACCTAAAAAGGCTTTTTGATAAGCATCATGAAATCAATAGGGGAATTCTGTCTGTCAGAATATCACCCTTATTGTCTCTGTAAACTAAGTTATTATTTATAAGCAGTAGCATTAAACTGGGTGGAAGATGATAACCAAGATCAATAGTATTTTTCTGAAGTTATATATATGGAAACTATTGATCCCATTACATTAGTGTTGCAAAAATCATTGAATAATTTCTATTAATGTCATCAGCTTGTGTAAAGTTCAACTCTCGCATTCATGTTCTACTCCTACACTGTCATAAAGGCACGTGCCCTTATATCAACAATTCTGTTATCAGGGCATACTGTTCTCTTATTTATTGAACTGGGCCAGTTGCACTATTTGCTGTAGTTGTTATTTTAATTTTTATTACTCATTTATCTATTATGTTGGAAAACAGAGGCATATTGCTACTCAGGAGGAGCTTCTGTGAGTCATGTTGATACAATGGTGCACATATAACACAACAGGTGTAGAGGATGCAGACTTGATTGTTTACTTCCTCAGCTATGCCATAATATTAAAAAAGCTAACAAACAACAAAAAAAGGAAAAGAAAAAAGAAAGAAAAAGAAAAACCCACACACCAAGTACTCTAATTATAGCCTGTCTTTGAAAAGTTGCTAAAGCAGTGGATTCAGTTATAATATGTAGTCTTTAAATTTCCAGAAAACCATAAATGTTCCCAAAGTGTTCAGAATGAGGCAGTTGAGAGGAAGCCATATGAAGAGCGGCTGAGGTCACTTGGTCTGTTCAGCCTGGAGAAGAGGAGGCTGAGTGGGACACCTCATCACTGTATACTACTTCCTCACAAGGGAGAGTGGAAGGGCAGGCACTGATTTCTTCTCTCTGGCAACAAGTGACAGGACCCCAGAGAACAGCCTGAAGTTGTGTCAGGGGAGGTTTAGGTTAGACATTAGAAAAATGTTCTGTTCTTTAAGGGTGGTGGGACATTGGAACAGGTTGTCCAGGGACGTGGTGGCTGCTCCAACCCTGGCGGCGTTCAAGACCAGGCTGGGTGAGGACCTGTGGAACCTTGTGATTCTTGGGGATGTCCTGAGCAGGGCCAAGTGTTGGACTCAATGATCCTTGTGGGTCTCTTCCAACTCCAAATATTCTGTAATATTTATAGGATTTTTTTTGAGTTGTGCCTATACATATTTCTTCATCACTGTTCAGTAAGATATGGTATTTATAAAATTAGTATGCTGCAGAGTGCAAGAGAATATTTTTCTTTTAAAGTTCAGAGACAGTTCTTGTTCTGCTTCTCAAAGGCAAGTTGAACAAGAGAGAGAGAAAGATTAATCATACTTTTTCCGTTGTTAAACCTCACTTTTCCGATTATGGTACTTTAGCACTAAAGTACTTAGCACTGCATATTTCATATCCAAAAATTGTATTACTTCATGTTTTAGGAAATAAACAGGAGTTTAAAATAAAATCCTCTAGGATCTTCTGTTTTGAAATCTAAAGGACTCTCTAATCCTTTAAACCTGTAAACACTAACAAAGAGACCGTTGTCACTAAATCAAATTCGTCTTTGTAGAAACCACATGCTGCAGAGTTCCTCATGGATGCTAAATGCCATTTAGTGGGCCAGTCTTACCTCTGGTTTAACTGCAGTGCTCTAGTACTCCAATCAATGATCAATTTGGATAGTATCTTGAAAATTATTAAATGTTCATGAAACAGTGAGTTGAACACTTCCCAGCTCCCTGCTTGAATAGTTTCTCTGTATCATATCTGTAGACTGTTGCTTTGTTTAACATTTAAGATTACATTAGGTCAGTTCTTAATACAATAGCGTATTTGGCAAGAGTAGATGAGGATTAATTAGTAATGTTTGCAGAAGACTTTGAAAAAGTAAAGTGCTATGGGGACATAAGTGAATGTATCTGCTTTTTTCTGGTCTAGGAATAAGTGGTACCCACAGAATGCCATTCTTATGCTTGGGAAACGTTAACTTTTCTTGGTAAATTCTGAGTTTTGAAGTTAACTATTTGTGCTTTTTAATCAGTGGTTCATAACTTTTCTGAGGGTTTTTTTAAGTGACCTCCAAAAGATGTTCAGCTCAGTAGTTGGTTTACAGCAAGCTACACATGTGAAATTCATAAAAGGACTCAAACAGCCAGTGAAAAAAATTTTTAGAGTTCTGAAATAAAGATCTGTGAATCCACTAGATGTATTTATAACAGGGACTTTGACATTTGTCAGAGGACATACAGGTCTTCAGAAGTATTGGATTATTTATGAAGCTGATATTATGCAATTTATGAGTTTTCTCACACTGACTTGCAAATGTTGCTTCTTCCCTGCAGAGGAGGTTTCCTGCTGTTCCTTCCTCTGTATGAGGCTTGTTGTGGGAATAACCAACCGAAGTGCTAGTAAACTAGGGGTAGGTGGCAGAATTGATATCCAAGTGAGCTATAGAAAATTCTTCAGAACATCATCTCTAGTTCTTTAAGTGAACTAGATTTAAACTGGTGTTTCAAGGTGAAAGGTCATTGTGCCCAAGTCTTACCTTTTGGAGACATTTGATCCCCCACACTTTCACATTTTCCAAGGTTTAGAATATACATTGATATTTTCAGCAGTACTCCCCTGTACAAGATAGTAAGTCTTCACATCTAAACACTTCTAAAAAAAGCAAATGATGGATTGCACAGTGAACATTTTCCCATCTTCCTTTCATGCTAGCTTCAATAATTCAGTAATTCTTGGAGATGAGATATGAGGCTTCAGCTGGTGACAGCAACAGACAAAAATATAGAGGCAGCACAAACAGATTCAAACAAATGTTTCCCAGACAGACTGATAACACTTCAACTTTCAAGTGACACCTCTTCTTAAAATCTCTCTAACTAGAAGAAAAAAAAGGTATAATGTCATACAGTGTCAGGTGTGAAGTAAAACTTGATTCATCTTTAGCATTTGATTGTTCTTCATTTACAGCCCATGTTTTAACAAACAGTATTTTTCCCAACCTCTTTGATTTGACAAAAGGTATGGATGTCTTCTCTTTCTTTTTTTGTTTACTAACCCAACCATTTGCTGGCAACTGTGGATTTTCTGTCCCAACATCTCTTGATATCTTAGTATTTTCTGGTTTCTCTAGAGTAAATATGCCCTGTGTTTTGGCCTAGGACACCGTTAAAATTTGCAGTTCAGATTATATTATGAATAAATTAAAGATATTTTTATTTATAATATTTTTATTAAAAGCACAAAGAAGTGTAGGGTGAGTGAAGTGTAGGGCACTTCACCCACCTGGTATTGCATGGTTTAAAAAAAGAAAAAGTGTACAAAGCAAAACTGGAAAAGCATAACTTTAAAGCACTTAAGGATTTCTCAGAGCAAGGAACTCTGATCCTACGTATATATACAGCGTTTTGTTTCTACACACAATAAATATCTTGTTAGTGGTATAAGAGCTAATTTGATGCTCCTTTCCCTTTCTCATTTCTTTCTAGAATAAAGAAATCTGACAGTACTTTGTTGTATTCCATTGTATTGTTCATTTCCCCTCACATATAATGCAAACATTTTTGGCCCATAAGTTGTTTTTTCCTCTGAGCTCTATGGTGAAAATATTAACAACTGTAAGGACCATTGATGAATGGTCAATGGGGCAAGTCTCTTTCCATAAACATTAAAAAATTTAAAACCTTGTCAGCAAGGGTAGAGGCTCAAAAGTTCTGCTGTTCCCTATAAACTGAAAAAAAAACCAAAAAACTAGAACAAAACAAACTACTTAATAACATTGTATTAACCTAGAAAAGTCTTGCAGCACATGGTTATACCTGATTTTCTATTGTCCTACATAATTGCCTCCTCCTGTCTTTGAGAAACTGCAAGATTCTTCCATCTGTATACAACCTCATATTTAAAATAAAACAGAATACCTAGCCATAATGTAAATTCTCTTTTTTTAAATCTTACCCCCACAGTTGGTCTAAAGGTTCCACATAAATTTCCCTGATATTTGTTGGTTTTACCTGGAGTACTTCAAGTTTCATATATAGAAGCTTGACCTAAATTTGATAGATGTGTGTTCTACTCTTTAAAAATTTTGACAGAGGTTTCTACAAATATCGCTGTGTAGAAGTTATGGAAAGTTCTACAAATTATTGAATGAATATATTTTTAAGACATAGTTTCTTTTTGTTAGATCTCTTTGAGATAAAATCCATGCTGCTCTTGAAGGAGAGATTGAATAATGAAGTTGGTGTCAGGCATGAGCATTAGCCCTGCTCAACAATGACCTATCCTGGGGGCATAGGGAGGAGGGAGAAACAAAAACAAAGTAGGAGTACTCCCAGTTCTTTTCTTAGCTTTCTCACTTTCACAAACCCATTATCATTCTCTGTTAAAAGCTTAGACACCAATATAATTATTAACTTAAAGCTAATCCTGCTTCCATCCTTCATGTAGTTTCTGTTCTTTTCCATCCTGAAGTTTTAGAATATGTTATACTGGTCCAGGTCAACTTTTTTTTCTGAATTTAGGCTTCCCTGAGTATGAGTGCTGTGTTGCAATTGCCATCTGCAACACCTGAGATGTTTGCTTATCTCTGCCTGTATTTATTGCTAAACTTGTACTTTTCTTGCCTTTAGGTCCTATGCTGTAGTATTTTTATGCTAAATTTGATGTAAAGGTGCTAAACTTTTCCAAGCCCACTTGGAGGATAGATGTTGATCTCAGATTTTGGCTGTCACTTTAGTAAAGGAAGCACCTAACAAGGCAATCCGTTTTTCACAGTCCTACCACTTCTGTAGACTCTTTCCTATAACCCTGTCATAGCTACAGTCTATTTCTGCTTTTGTGGGATGTAACCTTGCACAAATATTTGTTTGTTACCAAAACAAGCTTTTGTTCAGGTAAATGTTGGCAGTTTTGAGAGAAGGTTGTTGATCAGAACAAGTCTATACATTTTTTTTTCCTAATCTCTGTTTCTTTTCTGACAGTTAAGAGGATCAGTGTTTAGATTATTTCCAAAGAGGGGAGAGCCCTTTCTGCAATGACTGGAAAATGTCAAGGGGTCATCTAAGAGTGCAGTCACTGTTGGAGCCCA
>NW_008670817.1:23436-59164 GCF_000695815.1 Acanthisitta chloris
TTTTTTAACTTCCCTTTCATCAAGTTCATCACAACCTCTGAAAAATTAAGGTGTTGCAGAATGGTTAAGAATGTTTATATGAACCTTAATACTAGAATGTTTATGAAGCTTAGTACTGGACAAACTGGGAGCTACTAAACTTAAGTCACAAACTGAAACACCCCCAAGGCCAATAGCAAGCTCGTCCCAATTGCACTCACCTTTCCTGTCTGATTTGTATCTGATATAACAGCTGGCTCTATTGATTGACCATGTTGATTACCGCAGTGGTGGTCAGAGTATATTGGTGAAGAGACATTGAGTAAAGGAAGTTTGAGGTTGTTTTTTGAATGGCTTTACCTACAAATTCTTCCTCCTCGCATCCCTCCCCCCAACTGATTATTCTTCAGAAAGGGAACCCATGGAAGTACTGTACTTCATCCCTAGCCTGACTAGTGTGGCAAAAAGAGTGACAAAATAAGGTTTGTAACAAAGGCTGCAGTTATTTCCTTACAAAGCAAAGAGAGAACAGTGAATGGAAAGCTGTGAACTTGTCTGATGTTTTTGCTGCCTACGTGCCTTGAAAACTGGGTCAGCCAGTATTTTCTCTGTAGTCTCAAATCCCTGAAGCAGACAAGTATCTTTTGAGTCTTGTTCAGTAAAGGGAAGGTCTCAAAATCTGAGAAACATGAAGTCAGTCAGCTGCAAATGCAGAAATGGCATCTTGTGCCCAGATTTCTGGTATGCCCAGAAGGTTTCAGGATGCCCCAGTATATTAAGAGGTGGTGATTAAAACTGAAAGCCTGAATGAATGAGCATCCCACTTCCTCTTCATAAAAACCTTTGAATACATATATATGCACATATGGGGCTTGAATTATTATATAGACTGTAAAGCTAGTGGTGAAGGCCACAGGATAGATACCCAGGTTATAGAAATGAGTGTGACTCCATTGATTTTTTCATTCTGACATTGATCTCAATAGATATAATTTCATACTACATGGGAATTTGATCACAAATCATTGTTACAAGAATCCTGTCAGAATTGCTTTCATGTTTGATGTGTAATAGATTAGATGTACAATTTGCCTTGTTTGCAGAATGCAAAAAAATCTATTCTAGCCTACACTTTGCACAGTCCTGATGAAAGTTATGGGAATACGAGTAATGTACAAAAGTGCTATCTGCAGGAAATTCTATTTTTCTGCCATTTTGGTTCTACTTTTTCACTTCAACCAGGAGTAATTTGTTGAAATGAGAGGCTTTGCAGGTGATTCCAGAAGCCAATTTGCATGGCCCTCTTGAAATCATGATGAAAACTACTAGCTCTTAATAATGTGACTTGTATCTCAGTGGGATGCTCTAGGAACTGGATTAGCACTGCTTCAAATATCATCAGAGATAAACAACAGGAAACTCACCCTAGAAGAGAGTGCCAGTAGCTTAACATAAACTCCCACAAAGAGCTTCAGGCAAGACTTGCTCTTAATAAATACCCTAATATTGAATCTGAGGGACTCCAAATTGAGTTTGCAAGATTGCCAACACATGTCTAAGCTCTTCCCAAGGCCTGGCACTGCTATAACTTCCCCTCCAAAGCAAGCAAACAGTAGTGGGCTGGAGAAAAACTTTACACCTGGATTTAATTTCTGGCAAATGAAACAAACATGTCTTTTTTTAAAGCTTTCTCCAAAGGACAAAGAAGTAAAAGTCTAATTGTTTCTCGATTAACCTGGAAATTTTCTTGTTTAGAATATGGAAGTGTGCTGTTCTTTATTTAAGGAGTTTCTTAAAGAAGAAGAGAAAAATTATGCAAGGGAGCTCATGCTTTGAGAAAACAAAAACCATGCTTCTAGTTGCTATGGTCAGTTTTGGTTCAAGAGCACCAAAGAAACATACCTAAATGACTAATTTCATTATCCTGCAGTGTTGTTTGCCTGCTTGTCCAGTGCATGAATTATTATGGCTTCTAGACTACCATGGCAAAGTTATATTCTCCACAGAGAAACTACAATGCATTCTCTATTCAGTATGGATTTTTGATGGCAGCATAATACTTGTGGGTGATGAAGCTGCAGGTAAATTGTATAAGCCAGTAAAACCATTGCCTTAAAAAACAACACCATGTATTTTGTACATTCAGGATAGGAAAACTATATTAGGAATGATTTTTTAAAAGTAAAATATTTCGTGACTATTTTGCATCTTTCCATCTTAAGTAAGACATCCTAGATACTCTGGCTCCAACAAGACATGAATTGGGGAAAATCCCCAGTTTGAAGTCTTCAGTCTTGAGGCATTAAAGAGTTAATGGCAGGTGCTGTGTGTTCAGTTAGAAAGCTCTCACATTTCCAAAGTCTGATAGTATTTAGGTGTGTATAAATGGAAATGATTACTGTAGGGCAACAATTAATTTTGCTCCACAGTGACTTGCATAAAGGTTGGTTTAAATTTTGATGAAAGACATTTTAAGTAATCTCTGATCTCTTTGCTGATCATCCTCAGCCCTACCTGTCAGTGTGGAATGGCAAGCTGTCCTCTTGACAGAAATCCTATGAAAGGACATCTGTGCTGTGTGACAATGTCATATGGAAGGATTACTGGTTTAATAGAGTTGAGTTTTGTTCTTGCTCAAGCAGATGCATCTGTCAGTCAGGCTAAAAAAAGGAACCATGTTTTATGGCAATAATTTTCACTTTGAAATTTCCATGCAAATACAGAAATAAAAGAAACAAAAATTTATAAACAATTTCTGCCAAATGTATGGTTCATGTAGCTGTTGAAAACCAAACAGCAGTAACTGTACTTGGAGCATCACATGCATGATATTAAGGATGACAAGGAAATGTTAGTACAACAGATATAATCTTATTTGGCTGTATCTTGGACAGCTTCTAAGCACAGCTTGAAAAACAGTATTTAAAAGATCACTTTCCAATATGGCATGTCTCCATTTTTTTCCAAGCTAATTTTTCCTCCTTTACTTTTTCTATTTTACTTTCCTGATTTCCAAACCAATCTTCTTTTTGGATCCTTCGTCATTTTGGTGTGTATACATATAGATATATAGATATATAGATATATATATAGAGAGAGATACACATACATACATACATATGTGTGTGTATGCACAATATTTCATTTTTTTAAAGAAACCAGAAAAAAAAATTAAATGCTCTAACCACTAAGGAATTGTGTGACTTCATCTTTTTTTGTATTTGCTAAATATTTAATTTCAATAGTTACAATATCACATGTCCATAGGGGTGAATATCATGATTGTCTCATGCATGTGAAGACCTTGTGTGTGGTAAAAGGCTGGTTTGTAGCCAGGTCTTTTGCTCAACTGATCCTAATATAAAGACCATAATATCAAGGAGCTGGATCCTTAGAAACATTCATATAAACACAGTGATAGTGGAAAACAGATGCCTCAGCATCTACTGCAGCTGAGAATGCTCTCTTTTTTGCTGGGAGGAGGGATGAAATTTCCATGGTTTTAAGATACGCATTTTTCGGTGAAGTATATCAAAGTTTGCCTCCAATAATCTGTAGCTGTTATTTATATCTGCCAAGGAGAGCTATAAATTCAGCCTTGACATGGTTTCAATAGTGTGAACCTCCAGATCTGCTCTAATCCCAAGATTAGATACTGAAGTGCTGCTTCAATTGTGCAGTATTATCACGTACTATCACTTGGCCCCATTTCAAACTGTAGTTTTATTGACAATACTTTCAAAGCTGTTGCTAAGTTGTGAGCACTCTGCTTTATCTATGGCTGCTTTTACAACTCTAGCTAGGTATACTTTCTTGCAGGAAGCATTATGTTAATAATAATCACTAGACAAAACGATGATCTGTATTTAACCTTTTTTCATACAGGAAACTGACACAAACTTTTTTGCATCCCTGACCATTTTAACTTATTTTTCCTTTCACTCTCTTTTCATTGTCAGTTTTACCTGAACAGGTCTTCAAAGCAATCCTAAAAAAGCTCTAAATTTATATCACAGAACGGATTGGCCTAAGTTTAACTCATGTTGTTGGATGGTGCTCTTCCTTTCCGAAATGTTATGCTTCATTACTACCTTCAGTCATAGGACTTTACCACAGAGTGTGGTTGAAAGGGTCTGTATCAATTCCCATGAGGTGTGTAAGGTTAACATGCAAAATGCAGAAGAATGAAAGAGCAGATGCATCCATTAACCAAGGCAGACCAGAGAGCAATCTCAAGTAATATGTGCTTGCCTGTCACAAATGAAAGGGACACGTCAAAAAATTCCTGTGCCAGCTATAGAGAAGAAAACTGGGATACAAAGGGCCTAAACTAGATTTTGAGAACCTGCCTGGAAGAGACACTGTAAGAGAGCAACTGCTCATCCTAATGTCCGTTGTGAATGGCTGCCAAAACAGCTTCTGACAAAGCTGTGTTTATTTTGGGAAGGTCTGTTAGCTGTTTTGCTGCCAATGTGCTGAATAGGTTACAGGGAAAAGCAGAGCTGCCCAGTGTGGGGGGATATGACACAGATGATTACTCCAGAATAGAAATGTGGCTGTACAAGTGCTTTGAAGGCTTGGTGGCAAGTCCATTTCTTAGTCTGTCACACACCTAAATGGTTAACATGGAGGAGGTCAGCAGCCACCTCCACTTCTGTTTACTTGTCTGCTTTTTTGCATTTCTTCTATATCTGGTCTACAAGACTTCAAGGTAGGGACCACTGCCCCCATTTCGTTTGTACAGACTGTAATACAATTGGGTCTGTGTTCTATGCACATACTGTGAATTAACAGCATGAAAATAGAACTGAATACTGGGAAATCTTGAACCATCACTGCTGTTCTTATCAGTAGGACAGGATTCTGCCCCTCAGACTTCATTCAGATGCTGAAGTCTGCACAGATGTGTGTTTTGACAACAACAAAAGACTTTAGCTGAAATGATGAGTACTGATGCTGCATTTTCCTATGTCAAATGCTTTAGCTTGATGTCTTTCACAGCTTAGAAAAGTAAATACTGATTCAGAAAAGCATGACATCTACACCTGCAGCTGTCCCATGTCTTTAAAGACTAAAAGTCTTAAAACATACTTTCTTAACTAGCATTGTTTTGCCTCTGCTCCTCTCAGAGTCAATTTGTCACAATGTGACATTCTTTTGTTATAAGCTTTAGTTACAAGTAAATGCTTAGGAACTTGACTTTTAAAATCATTATGGTTTCACCCCAGGTTAGCATTATTTGACATACATGATAATGTTTTGTGAGGCTCTACCGTTTTCTCCACAGACATGTAAGCTAGAAATATTCCTTTTTAATAGTAGTTGAAACTCTCAGTAGCAACT
This sequence comes from Acanthisitta chloris, assembly GCF_000695815.1. Classification (NCBI taxonomy): domain Eukaryota; kingdom Metazoa; phylum Chordata; class Aves; order Passeriformes; family Acanthisittidae; genus Acanthisitta; species Acanthisitta chloris. The sequence continues at coordinate 28,759 of NW_008670817.1, forward strand.
GAGAAGCCTGCTATGTTCTCAAATTTGTCTTCTGTACTCTCCTACATGTTGGGAACATTGGCAATAAGCATAGCCTCATAGGATGCGCACTGGATTGGTTAATAAATTCAAGACAAGCCAGTTTTACTAATCTGATTTTCCTTCTTTTGTAAATAATTGCATTTCTCATACATTACTGCACCACAAAAACAATTTAGTGCACTATTTTGTCAAAGCTTTTCAGAGCAATTGATTCTGTGCAGACAGTCTGATCTTTGTTTTCTATAAAGTTTGCAATAAAGCAAAGTAATAAGGAGTATGTAAAATTGAGTGGCTTATCAGTCAGAAATATTCCTTTGCATTTTTAGTTTATATAGTATAAATTCTGTGAAGTGTTGTTTATACTTCTACACCCAAATAGATGTAGAAAAGTCATAACTTAGAGTCTTAAGGAGCCTGCTTTTATACAAATCAAAGCTCTATTTTCCCTATGGGAAACATGGACCATAGCCAATGGCACAGCTTCACTTTACTTCATCTCATGGCTGGGGCATACAGTTATATTGCCTTACACACATACTGAGATTAAAATGTTTTGTACAAAGAATAAGGATTTCCCTCTGAACATACAGCCTGAATTTTGTGAAGACTATTGTTGGCTTTCAGACCTGAGAGTTAACCATCTCGTAGGTATATATGGGGATTCATAAATAACCTTACATAATTAAGTGTGCCTATGCATGTGTCTTTTCTCAATGCATGTGTTAAATCATACCCTTCAAATAGACATTTTTGCTCCTTGCTTGCATTGTAGTATGCTTTTGCCAGGCTTTCTGTGGGCTGTTCAAGATTGCCAGTCATGATATTGATCTGATTTCAAGTTAATCTAGTCTACAGGTTTGAATTTAGGGGACTTGAGTGTCTAAGGATACCATGCCATATAAAACAAGCCATTGGATTTTGTTACTTGTTGGAAGGACAATCAAAGGAGATAGCTGCATGAATGATACCTGTGGTGCAGGGACCTCAGATTCACAAATTTCTGCAGAACACTGGGTGGCAATCACAAATAATACTGGCAATTCAGACCATCTGATAGAGGTAATGGGGGCAACCTAAAGTCATTCCATTGCGGATTTCAACATTGATGAGCAGTGTTTGATGAGAAAAGGTTTTGTCTTTGTTCTGCAGAATGCTTCTGCTGTAATCTGATTTGGGTCTGAAAAGGGTGTAAAAAGAGTATATTCACAGGCAAAGCAGATGGGCTGTGACTGTCCAGGAGATGGCCTGTGCATAATCTTAATGGCCTCTATGATGATAGCAACAGATACAGCTGGTTGCAGTTACCTCAGAAAAGTTTGTAACTCTGCTTTCCTGTAGTATGACAAGCATTTACAGACTAAATATTTTGTGATTCCATATAGTTATACTGTAAGGGAGTTGTGGTACTGTGGAATTATTCCAAAATGATTTTGGAGTAAATGAGACTAAACCAGATGTCTAAATCCAACCATCCCACTACCAACACCCCCCTTTTTTTCCCTGGAGTTGCTCTGTTGCAATCATTTTTTTGGTGGGGTTTCACTGATACTGCAAGAACTCGCTATGCACTCTCTGGTTGTATGTGTTAATTCGAACTGTGGTAGGTGTAGAAAAGTATCATGGAGGGAGAAGAACAGCTGGAGAACTCATGAGAATTTTTTTCAAATATTCAAGTCTATTAAGATTTTAAAAAGGTAACATAGATAGTTGAGTAAAATAATAAAGCTGAAGAGTCTTACAGCAAAAATTACTTTTACTACATCAAATGAAAAAAATAGGGGTTTGCATCAGTTCTCCAAATGGAAAACAGGAACATTTGGCTCTGTACTGTCGTGATGAAAAGCATTGTCAAGGAGAAGCCTTTTGCTACAGAGGAAAAACGTAGGAATGAAGTCAGACTTGCAAAGCATGTTTTCCTGAGAGACTTGGGGAAGTGGCCTGAAGTGGGGATTATGAGCCAAAACTGAGAGAGAGATAAGGGCAGGATAAAAGAGAGTGTGTGTATGTGTATGCATGGAGCACAGAGGATTGGAAAGAGAACTGAGCACCAATTTCCTGCTCACAGTCCCTGGCTGGAGCTTACAGAGCAGGTAGGAAGTTCTCATTTTGAGAAAACCCAGTACAGAGTTGCTAGCAGAGTAAAAAGAAATGGTAGAACTCTTGTCTAAAGAGAACAAGGAATTGTTGAAATATATCTCTCCTTTAGCTGTTAGAGTCACTGAAAAATAAGAGGTTTTATGGTTGGAGGTACTGCAGAGACTTAATGCAGGGCCCCTACTACTGAATTTCACAAAATAACAGGTATCAAAAGCACTGTCTATAATAAGGATTTGCTAAAGAGAGGCTTTTGGCTTAAAAGGCATATTTTGAGAAGCTGAAAAATTCTAGTTACACCCTGAAATGATAAATTCTTTAAACTAATTAAATAACACCAACATGAGATTCTGAGAAGGGAAGTAATGAGCTTTGGTACAACTCCACTGAAGCTCCAAGAAGTATGTGAGTATTGCAGACTATGAAGCCAACCTTTGTGGGATTATGCTTAACTGGTGAAGTAGATCTGCAAACTCTGTTCCAGCCATATCATTGTATCCTTAAAGAACATAATCTGGTAAAATCAGGAAGTGGTCCTGTGAACACTTCCCAAGAGAGTGGTCATACCTGTTTCCCTGACACAAAAATGAATATTGCCATATGGAATCCTCATTTAAGATGTCAGTATATTTTTTTATGAGAGGCCGTTGTTTTAGGTATTCGTTAATGATAAATTATTAACAATTTATTAGACTGTTGAACACAAAAGGAAAGCAAGTATTTGCAAGATATTTCAAAACCTGTATCAACAGGTTTATAACACAACAGTCCTACAAGAATGGATCTGTATGGTTTGAAGAGCAATATTAGCTAAACTAGTCATCATGATATGTCATGCAACTAAGAATAGTTCCATAATCATCATTCTGTCAGCATGTGAAGGGATAGGATTTCACAAGGTCACACAAGAACTTCAGCCAGAAAAAAACAAACAGCTTAAGCAAGAAAAGCCAATGCAGGAAACTTCTGGAGCACTTGGCAAGATTTCTGCTTTCAGGGGAAAACTGCCTTTTTGTTTCAGTGTTATAGTCCATCATTAATGCAATAATATGCATTTAGCAAATATGGTGAGCCTCTGCTGCAAGAGTTGTCTACAGGAAAGATGGTTTGTTGACAGTGTCAGATCCTTGTAGCATGCAGCTACTTTGCATGCCACCTCCCCCTTCTGCTAGATCTCCATTTGACCCCTTTTCAAGGACAGGTCCTGACACAACACAGATGCATCATTTGATTTGCTAGTACTACACACAACACTTTCTGCACATGCAAGTGCCTGTATATGATGAAGGCATAGAAATCCTTGTTTCCATGCATATAGTCAGATCAGTTTGGGGAGAGACTAAGCATTTCTTGTGTGCCAATTTTGCATTTAATGCCATCATTAAATTTTATGTGGAACTGAAATAGAGAATGGCTATTATAGTTGTAGTTGGTTTTAAATCTTGCTCATGCCACCAGATTGGAGCATCTTTTACTAAATCCCCCAGTAACTAAATTCTTTCTTCTACTAATCCTCTCAGTAATGAAGATACTGAGGTAAGAGATCAAAGCTGATTTGCTTTGGCTAGTGTTTTCTTTCCATTGAAAGTGAACCTTATAGCTCACCTTCCTCTTTTGCTTGTTCCTGCTCCTGAGCAGCCTGTGAACTTAAAATGACCTCTTATATTCAGCAATTCCATCCATTTAAAATTATTATGGAACTCTGCATGAGAGGAAAAGGTGGTTGGTTTGGTTTGGTTTTGGTTTGGTTTTTGTTATGCTGAATTTCTGCTATCAATAAAAGTGGTAAACTAGAACGACTTTGAATGTGGTGAAGTAGAACACATTTCTGAGTATGCTATAGCTGTTTAGGTGTTGGTTACCTATAATTCATATAAAAATATGATTAACCTTTCCAGCTCTACAATAGGTAATCTTCATGCTACAGTTTTAGCTTTGAAATCCTATTATGACCATTATTTCCTCTCAAATATAATTATGTAGTGATACCTCTTCTGTTTTATTTTTCAAATTCTCCTTCAGGACTATATGGCTATATGGTCTATAATTTCTGTTCAGAAACTACAAATTGATTTAGAGACTCCAATGTTCATCTGTATATTTTTAAGTGTTGTGCTAGCTGAAGTCTGAGTGCTCTAACGTGATAAGTAACCCATTTACCCTTTAACTTTATTACTTCAAAAAATGGCTAGTGCTCCAGTTTGTGGGATGTTGCATAACATGAGACTCCCATGTATGATTTATAACACTGACATCACAGTCTGTGCTGGTTAATGTCAGTTCTGGACTGCTGCTTTATATCAGCAACTATCAAGCTTATTCGTTATCAATAAATAAGAAATAAGCCAAATAGTTTCATTTAGCTTTTGAAAAAAATATGTTGTACTGCTTTTTATTTGGAACTATAAGTATTGCTATAATTATCTGATTGTTATTAATCAGTGATGGAAGAAAATGAAGGGAGTGACTCTCTTTACATAGTGCTTATTCTCATTGGCAAGATCTCTTTTGCCTTTCTGCCTTCACATACCTTTGTTTGTGGATGAATTCGTTCCACACAGATGTGAGGGCTCATTGATGGTGGCTTGCATTTTTTCAGTTCATGAAGTTACTGGGTTCATCTGACTCTCCGCACAAGTTTAAGCAGTTATTGAAGCCTTGCACAACTGGGGGGTTGGGGAGGAAGATAGTCCATTCTCCTCCCATCTTAGAAAGCTCTTCCTGCAACCAACTTTGCAACTGCAAATATGCCCTGGGTCCTTTGGAGGTAAGCAGGGGAAAGACTTCTTGTGGCCATATGCTGGGTAGCACATCATTAATTCAGCTCCAATTCATGACAAACAGAGGTGCAAGATGAGTTGTGCTTAAATGAGCCCCTCTTAGTCCAGCCATGGTTGTCACTGTCAGGTGGCATCCTGACATCTGATATCTGCACATGTGCTTGCAGGCAGCAGGCACTTACTGATGTTATGCATGTTCCTGCTCCAATGTCAGCATGGTTCTTCTCATGATACAGTTTCATGGACTGGGTCTTTGCTTGTCTCATATCTGTGTGTTTGTCCAAAGCCTTGCTGTATTGGGAAATAGGAAATCACTTGAGGGATGAAGCTTCTTGTACAAATTAAAAAAATGGGTTAGGGCCCCTTAAAGTTCTCATTAGATTCATCTTTTCACCACTGACCAAGGACTTAATGGTACTGTCCTCATTTTGAATTACTTTGGTTTGCTGAAAGAATTTTATATGTTGGGGCAATGGCATGGTACTTAAGATGTCGTTTCCATTATTATTCTCATTTGGGCTGAGATAATTACACTGGGCTATGGTGAAAGGTCCTCTTCTAAATCCTGTTAAATCTTGAACCTCGTTTTGTCTTGCTTTGTTGTGGTTTTTCCTTGAAGTTCTCTGACAGAGCATCTCTCTCAGGATTCTTTCTAAGAAAGTTCTCATTTGTTCAAACAAAACTTGCTGGTCCAACAAAGATTATCCAGTTGTGAAACATAGGGAAATTAAATGTGTTATTGTAAGTGGGATATGTTGGTAGAGCTTTGCAGAGCAAGATGAGCTATCCCCAAACCATCACAGTGTCCACTGAATCTTTTCCTTGAATTCATGCCACCTAGTTCATAAGTGCAGCTTTTTTTCTGAAATTCAGTGTGAAATTACATGGTGAAAGGTAATAGTTTTTCTCAGTCTCCTGGGTCCAATGAGATGTAATAGGAAACATAGGTCATGAAAGACTGGCTTTACTCACATAATTTAGACCACTGAATATATGCAAATTTCCATCTATTTGAACTGCATTGTAATGCCATTTTTCATGGTTATATTGCAAGTCTCCTAATATCATTTTATTTACCTAATGCTTGACATTCTAAATGTGAGAAAGGGAGAACTTTCGTTTCCAGGGTTTTTTAGCTAGCTTCTCCTGTGGTTCAAATGTGATTTCAATTGTCTGCCAGAACGTAGTTCGAAATTTCGTAACAAGAGAAGGGAGATCAAAAGAACTCAGAATGCTGAGAGGGGGAAATAGAAAAAGAGGAAAAAAAAAAAGAGCAGCACTTGATTTGTGGGAGATAGGTCCTCAGAAATCTGCTCTGGCTGAGCCTGCTTTGGACTGGGAAATCAGACTACAGACCTCCAGAAGTGCCTTCGAGCCTCAGACATGTGATTTGATGTCCACTTCCACACAATATGAAGGCAGAGTATCAAAATGTGCAAAGTGTTTGTGTTGGGCTCTTGTTTTCCATCAGTGAATCAGTCACTGACAAACTAGCCTTACCGTTTTAATCAGTATTAAATCAGACAGATGAGGGTCTATGTAGTGTTTCTGCTGTGCATTGGTAACCATACTGCATTGCACCCTACTACCTTCTGATTATGCAGTTTCCTCGAGATTAATGATTAGAGAGCTTTCTGGATCCTGTAAATAATCACTAATCATATTCTTACAAATAGGTAACATGGTCCTTGAGTAAAGGCAAAATGAACCCAGCCTGTTATTCCCAGGTATTTGCCGTTTATTATTGAATTGACTTTAGTGTGAGATGTTTTTATAATATAATGGCCTAGATCACAAATTAGATTATAATATAAAAGACTAGATCATGAGAATGCATTATGCATCTGTATGTATTTATGCTAGTCCATAGGTCTATTAATGTGAACTCAGAGACTTGCAAATGCCTTTGCAGAACAGCAATGATGGCAAATACTCTCCTGGACTGGAGTCTTGTAATTTATTCAGTTAAATAAAAAGAAGATACACTGCTTGCTCACAAAGAGGATGAAGATTGTGTGAGCAAAACAGGTGAAACTAATGGGGTTGAAGCCTATAGGTTGGTACAGAAAAATAGGAATTGAATTAAAATCGAAAATCTTTGAGCCTGTGTCTTTCCTATATCTTCTTCCTTGGTTTTACAGTTTCTCAACACATAGGGAAGTTACTACATAGTTAGGTAAACTGAATATATGAATTATCAGCTATGGTGTGTTAGCTTCCCCACATGCACACATAACAATAAAATTAGTTCAAGGTAGGAGGGATTATTTCACTTTCAAAACAGAGTAAAAGTGCTGCAGAGAGCTACCTCCACAGGAAACATGCATGTCCTACCGACAACATGGAAAAGTCACACTGAATTCCTATTGAATGAGTTCCCCATGGAAACAAAGGCTTAGAGAATAGGCTCTTTGCAGGAAAACACTATTTTTGCCTGTGAATTAGTGGGAGCATATAACAAAGATTTGCATAGCATCGACTAATTATGCTTTTCCTTTTACTCTACCTAAATTATGCTGCTATAATTTTGCCATGTATATATACATATTGTGTTTCACATACATATTGATGGTAAAACAATTTCATTCAGAAGCCCTTCACAGTGCAAGATTATTGGAGTTGACTGTGAGATTAGAGCATTACCCACAAATGTGTGCTTTACTGTCACTGGTAATAATATGCAAGCATGGCTTAAAACTGGAAGCAAACACAGAAATTACCCAGTAGATAGAGACTAAAACCAGTTACTCAAGCTGCTCTTCATTTGTTTGTATTAAAAAAGATTTTATTAGAGCTCTGGTTTTCAGCAAGAAAGAAAGTGAATATGTGTGTGTAGCTAAATGCATACTTACAACATGTATATATTTAAGTCTTGTGTATCTATATATAGCATTATTATGTAAACCGTGTATCTAGATAACAACATACATGTCACTCAAATATGAGAAAAGAAATGCAGATATAAATTTGAGCTGCTTGTCCATCCTGTAGTATAGGAGATCAGTGCAAAAACGGTGTAAAAACCTGTCTAAACCTGTCCCTATTTCATACTGGCTTTGTAGGGGTGTCTATAACTAGGAAATGGTACAAAGTAATGTGGAATCAGACTCTTGGTAGGATTTCATTCAACTGGTTGTTAGCCTTTTTTTTGATACTCCTTGTCATTGCTGTTGTCATTCACAGTTTCCACCTTCAAAGCACAAGTCATTTAGACTGGTTGTGTCTTGTCACCTAAAAGTCATGTCCCAGTTATAAACCTCCATCCCATACCAGTCTCTTTTTCTGATGAGTGAAATACTCGTTTACAGGTTTCACCAAACCTGTTTGATTCATGGAGGGCTGTGACCTGGCAGTGCAATGTTTGACAAAGGCCATAATTCATTCAAGACCCCATGTAGCTTTTATTTAGAAATGCCTGGTTTTGAAAGGAATTAAAAGGAGCAACCTTCCTAAATCATTTCTAAAGTACCCCATGATGCACTGCTTTTTTAACATTGAGAAAAATCCTGATTTTTGTTTACATGCTCACTTGATAAGTTTGTCCAGAAAAAAAAAAAAAAAGTCTCCTTCTATAAATTTCATGTATCAGCTGCCTTCTAGCACAAATAGAAATTTTTTCAGCTCGGACTGAACTGAAACTTCATAATTGGGTTTTATTCTTCACTGTCTGGATTTTTTTTAAATGGTGTATTCCCATTTAAATAATAAATTCAAAATATTTTACAGTTTACTGGCACAAATGCATTAAAGCCATTGGCAGAACATGTTTCTGTGAGATAGTTCACATGACATGAACAATTTTCCTTATCTGGATACTTTGTGAAGCTAGCCAGGCTCTCCGAGTAAAATCAGCAAAAACGAGAAGTCTACACAAAGATACTGTTACCACTCCCATATACAGCATTTTTATAGATATGTGAATTGTGAAGTAAAAAAAAAAAAAAAAAAAAAAAAAAAAGAAAAAGCAAATTATGGCCAGAAATAAATCCGTTCACCTTAAGAAATTGCAAAAAACAGCATAAAACTTCGGAATGAGAGAGGTTTTGCATCATAAAAACCAAAGCAAATTATGGCCAGAAATAAATTTGTTCACCTTAAGAAATTACAAAAAACAGCATAACACTTCGGAATGAGAGAGGTTTTGCATCACATCATTAAAAGCAATATAGCTTGTTTAGCTCAGATCTCAATTGCATTATAGGACATTTTGTTGTTAATAAGATGAAATTAGTTAGCAGGTCTGAATCAGTTGGTCTTTTACATTTACAGACATTTCACAACAGACAACACAGTAGTATTTCACAGCAGCTTTTTTCAAATATGAACAAAGGCTATGCAGAGGAAGAATGACTTTTTTTCTTTGTAGTCAAAAAGCTCATAGATTTATTTTTAGACATGATGCATATGGTAACATAGCCGAAAATTTTTGCCAAGTGCCAGGTTGTGAGTGGTTCTGAGGCAGAAGGAAGAATTCTGTTAAAGGAAATATTGTGGTGAATGCATGAAACACTTTACTATAATAAAGAATAAAGACGAGGGGGAGAGTCTCATGAGGAGAGAGAGAAATGTACAGCTAAATGTCTCTGTCTCCTAAACACTCACAGAAGTGCTGTTTGAAATTGAGCAGAAATGGGCAAGCCCTACATTCCTCCTGTGGTCATAGAGCTTCCCACTCTTCTAATGCACTCCAGTAGACTTGCAGAGTTCAGCTGCCACTGCAGAGCTCACATCTGGTATGGAGAGCATGCTTTAATAATCCTAGAAATAATTTAGAAATACCTACTTGTCTTGGAAGCAGTTCTCCTTTGAGACAGGAGGCCATAGTGACCTACAGTGAGGCCCTGCAGTCCTCCACGATTGATTTTCAGGATGCAAGTGCTGTGTTGGACATACTGCAGCTACTGTGCATCCCCTGTGCACTTGTGTGGGAGTCCTGAATTCCAGATCTTAAACCTGTAGGTTTCCAAGCAGGATTGTTCTCCAGAGTCCTGGAGGTGCTGGGCCCTGTGTACAGAAAGCTGATTAGCAGTGAACGCAGTCTCCACCTACCATGGTCAGTGATTTCTGGGCCCATGTGTTCATATGCTAATGTGGAGGTGTATAATAGAATTATAGAATGGCTTGGATTGGAAGGCACCTTAAATATCAGCTGGATGCAACACTCCAGGTGGGGTCTCATGAGAACAGAGTAGAGGGGGAGAATCACTGCCCTCAACCTGCTGGCCATGCTTTCTTTGATGCAACCAGGGATACAGTTGGCTTTCTGGGCTGTGAGCACACATTGCTGGGTCATGTTGAGCTTCTTGTCAAACAACACCCTTAGGTCTACCCCCAGGTGTATGTGCAGTAGGTCTAATTTATGCTTGCATACAGGGGACAATAAGATTCTTTTGGTGTCTTAACCTCTCACTGAATGAGGGTCTCATTCTGCCCATTTGGTATGCTGCACAAACACTTTAGCTTAGTTTAAAACCATACTGGGAGGTTTCATTCCTAGGAGTTAAGTAGAACCACATGCTTTATAGGTGCCCTGGAGTTGCTGTGTCACCAGCTGAGGCCTGGATATCTGTAAATCAAGATGATATGATTATTACAATTTTCATGTTTGTTTTTCTGGTATATATATTTAAGCTGAAGCTGAAATAGTGAATAGCAATATTCATCCCATGAAGAACTGAGAACCAGTTAATTAATACATTTTCTTATAAAACTTCCTGCTCAAATCACAATATATCTGATCCAGAGCTAGATTCAGGTTTTTCTGGCCTCAGATCTGAAGAGTTTATGAGGTATAGGTTTTATATCAGTTTATTCTTGCCTATGATAAAAATGCAGATTATAGTAGGCATCCAAAGTCAATGAATAATCAAGATTTTTAGCCGTATAGTGTGTGGTGCAATCTAAAATGTATAGCCATAGTGTATGGTGCAATCTAAAATTACTGTCTCATATTCTTCCACAGATATTTAAAGGAATCAGTAAGGCTTCTTAAGTATAACTGAAGAAGAACTGATTCTTAACTTATCAAATCAGAGATCTTGCTATATTTTGTCACCTTAAAAAATACAGTTTTAGGACAGTTCTTTTAAGATTTGATAAATAATTTCTGCCCACTCAGCAAGATCAGTTTCTGAAAAGCTTCTGTCAGGCTTATGCTTATGATGAAAATAAATAAGGCTTGCAAGGCCTAGAAGGTGGGGTGGCAAGTTTTTACAGGATTAGGCCCTAAATTAGAATGAGTCCACATTTAGTAAAGAAAACATCTGCTAGACAGAAACAAAACCTGCATATATATTTACTCAGGAAGATATGAACTGAAGATATTTTTAGGCCAGTGATGGAGAGCTTGGATGTATGAAGGTTTGGTTTTATTTTGTGCATAGAATAAGACAGTTCAAAATGGGCTGCTGAATTGAGCTAACGAAAAGTATGCATTCAAACCTCCCATGTGCCAAGAGGAGCACAAGATCCTTGCACTGGGAGAGAAAGGAATTTTGTTGGCTGACTTGCTGAACAACAGGGCCATAGCTGCACCTGTGGGATGCTTTCAGTAGGGGTGCGAGAATGGCTGTGGTATGTACATCACAGCTCAGGACACATGGAAATAGCACACTGATGGCTTGCACTTGTTTAGTGAAATTAGACCTGTCTCAAGCTGTCTGCATGTAATTTAGAAGAAATGCTGATCCTTTGGAACCTGTGGATTTGGATTTCCATTGGAATCTTGTCTGGTAAAGATTTAAACTTGATAAGGAGCCAGAGCACAGTCCTTAAACTTTCCTTTGTCCAAATCAGTGTGGAGACTTGGATTTGTTGCATACCAAGGTTATTTTTTCTACCAGTAATGTGCAGTGATGTGAGAACGGCTCAGTCTGGTCATTGCCCACTGGATGGCCTTTGCTCAATGGAATTTTCCTCCAAAATGGTTCTACAGAAAAATAGATGATGCCTCTCTAGAAGCTCATTCTGTGTGACTCTTTCTATTATTAATAAGCATCATCTGTAGCTAAGAAACTTGGATTTGTAGTTGTAACTGGCCTGGAGAGGACTGCCAGAGAAAGGGTCAGACTGATAAATTATTGTTACTCATAGGTAATTTTACTGCTATGTATGCTTACAGTTCTTATCTTTCCAGATCTTCAAAGCAAACAAAAACACAACAACACAAACACAACAAAACAAGCAAACAAACAAAACTACTAAAATGCCTTAGTCTCCTCCAAATTAAACTGAACAAAAAGTTAATTTCACTGAGTTGTATAAAAAGAGGAAGGAAAAGATGTGGGGTTTTGTATACCTTCTGTCAATCAATACTGGTTGAGAAACTGTTCCCCTTTCTTTATCTATTACCATTAAATCTATGACCTATACCTATAGAAATCACTTGCATCCTCTAGAAAATCAGGAGGACTGTTTCTTCATTGTTGCATCCAATCACAATGACCTAAACTCTTTACACAAGTCTCTAATGCCTATGTGTAACTTCATTAAAAACTGGTTACCAGACAAACCCAAAAATTTTGCTGGAAATGGATTTGCAATAGATAACTTCAGCTGAATTCCACTATCACTTATCCTAATTTAAAACTGTGTAAAACTTCCTTGTTTATTTCTGCCCATGACATAAATCAGAACAGAAAGTTTTATTTTTCAGTCATTCAGCATTAAAAGTTACTACACTTTGAGGTTTTTTTTTCATACTGAAAGAACATTACAAGACTGTCTCCATTAATTGTGGCAAACAATGCTTGACTTCGGTCCTTTGGGGAGGATGGTACCACCTGAAATTTGATATGATAAATTTGTCTCATCTTAAGAACTCTGTATAATTATCTGTGTACTTAGACATGCAATTTCAGGAGGAAAGTTTTAGAGGTATTTTTTTCACTAAGAAAAAGAAAATCTAGAAGTAACGACTAAATTGATATCAGATGATGAGAGCTCAAGTCTATGAGTAAATATTATATCCACCTGTGCTTTTTTTTTAACTTGCATGCTACTAGAGGATACATAATCAGTTAATACCCATTTGGGGAGAAATCTGCCTCTTTTAGTAAAAGGAAATGTGCTTTATGTGTTAGATTGACAGACCTGAAATGTCTTCTGTTTATATTCTGAATTATTAATATGAGTATATAGAAATTAATCCCACATCCCTGCTCATGTAGAATAGGTCTCTAAGTGTTATGCTGCTGCATTTAAATGACTTCATGTTAATGAAGCATTATTTTGATTACCTATTCTGGTATATGATTTTGTCCCTTATTTTTCTGTTCTTCAGTGCTTTCTGTGCTGCTGTTTTGTAGCATCCAGATCTCCTTTTATGACAACTGTCTGTGTAGCTATCATTCTGTATTTACAAAATCCATCATGAAAACTAATATGCACTTAAAATATAAACATACAATGCTAGATGAAAGGATTGTGAAACAGATAAACAGAGGCAGATGGTGCAGATTTAATTAATAAAAAATACAAACAGGAAAATAAATCTGCTGCAATGATTTAATGCCTAATTTAATTAAGAAAAAAGGTCTTTGAGTTTAGTTATTGCCAGGAAATTATATACTATGTTGTTTCTATTTGGGGAAAAATGTTTTGTATAAATCTTACAGCATCTTATTTCATGAAGAATCTGACACATTCTGACTGAATTCCAAGAACTTTTGGTCCTTGCAAGGAACAAAATTCAAGAGAAAGCAAGGGATGAGGCTCAGGTCGCTAGGTTAGATGTACAGAGCTGGAGTCTGAGGCTGAACTCTTGAACACCAGGTTAATACCTTAGCTGTTATGCTACTGACTGTCTAACTAGTGGATCTTATGGCCCATTTTGACCAGAAGTTTAGCATCATGCAAAGGAACCCTCTCCACTGAAAATATTTTTGAAGTTAGTAGATAAACATATTGAGCACAGGAGTGTCAAATTATGTCAGCTATGTCAAATTGACATATTTCTAAAGAGAGGGAGAAAAAACCCTACCTTTTGTTTTTTAATAAAATAAATGCCAACAAGTAGTCTAACCAATTTATTAGATATACTCACAGATGACTGGCTGAAAGACATTAAAAAATAAGAATAGGAAAAGCATAGAGGGGAAAAAAAAGTATGGAATTCTTGATTTGTTGCTTTGGATTTTGCTACCTACTGCTGCTTTCTTTCTGCTTGAAAATTTGAGGACTGTACATCCAGGAAGCAATGATATGGTTTATGCAAGTTCAATAATACTGATTCATGCAAGTTCAATATTATTTTACTCATATGGAATAGTTTGACTTTGAAATTTATTCAGTTCTCTAAGCTGATAAATAAAATCCAGTTTTACATGTGATTTATTATCTGGAGATGGTGTTTTGTTGCTTCTGATACAATGCTGGAGTTTATCTCATGAGATTTTTCTCCATTTCTCAACGTGCATAATATCATGAGAGACCAATACTGGAACTGAGTGAACTTTTGTTTTGTGCTGGAATTCTCTGACCAGAAAATAAAAGGGAGAGAACTTCTTGGGATCACACAGGAGATGCATGTGTGGAATTAAAGTCGTGGTAAATTTTGCTTGCACTTATTGGGAAGTTTTGGATTGTTCAGTCAGGAAAAGGCTAGTAAGGAGATAAGTGTGTGACTATGCTTCTGGATTTTGGTTTCAAAATTCTATCATTGTTTAGGGTGCTTTAGCTATCTGAAAAACAGGTTAACATTGTCAGTCCCAAACAGAAGAAAACAAGGAGAAATGGTTCTCTTGCAATTGTTGAATCAAAGAAAATGTATTGCTTTATCCTCAATAAATTAAAAAAATTATTTTAAATCAAGCTGAGATTAATTTCCTTTTTATTGCCTTTTTTCAGTCAGAGAAGCAAAATATTCAGCTGTTGTTAGACTCTTCAGTGCGTCACACAGACTGTTGGAGATTGATAGTAAGTACATCAGTTTATATGTAGCTTTCCTGTACTAAAATCTGCTAAAACAGACGCCCTGCACACTCTCAAGGGCCTGGGAGTGACATGGGGACATCAGCTCTGTCTGACCCAGGTCGCAGGCAAGCTCCCCTTGCAGGATGCTCTGCAGACAGTGTGGGGTCACAGGGGCTGCAGGGTGAGGGCATGGAGGGCTGACGTCTCCAGCCTCCACTCACCCAGCTGCTCATGGTTTTTCAAGCACTGGTTATGTTGATTGAGAGCAGTCCCAGGGTGACAGCATCATTCTTTTCAATCTGCTTTCTGCTTCCATTTGCCACACAGAAAGAGCTGTAGCTGCTTTACTTGAGTTTGCTGATGTCTCATCACCACTGTCAGTCTGTCTTCCTGGCTGAGTGAGGGCAGATTCCTGGCTCTGGGAGCATTTTTAGTAGGGCATGTGTTCCTTGCCACTTCCTCCTTCAACTATGCATCCTCTGCTTGTGTGTATGTGTGAGAGGAGGTTGAGATCTCCTTGGCTTCTGTTTAGGCATGCTAGGGTTTTGATTGGTAAATAATTCTGAAAAAAAATGCCATTAAAAAGTTCAAGAGTCCTCTCACTAATTTGTTTTCTAATTTTATCATGATCTGAATATCATTCTGGCCCAATCTGTAGCCCTCAGGAAACAAAATCTATTTTGTGACTGCTACTCAGAATTAGTGTTGTAGGATAAACCTAGTACCTCAAAATAGTTCAAATATTATCTTTAGTTATTTTGGAGGGTTTCTACTGGTTTATTTTAGCATCTTAGTCCTCTAGTATAGATACTGAGTATTATTTGGTTATGGATCAAAATTTAAAGTGAAAGAATTTATTTTTTTCTGCTGAGCTGAAAGAAGCGGCAATAATATCTTTCAATCAGGACTTATTCCTGTTTATGGAAGAAAAATAAATTTCAGAAATGAAACTAAAAATCTAAATTATGATGACTTAAAGGGAAATAAAATTAGATGCTAAAATTAGTTTGAAATATTTTATTCTGATATTTTCTAACTTTTTTACTGCATTTAAATGGAATTGTAGTTTGTCGTTTGTTGTATAGGAGATGTGGAATGCAGTATGGTCATTTATGCAGATATTGACTGGACAATATAAATATTGGAGTGAACCTTATTTGCCACCTTCTACATAAGCTAATGTTCATTTAGCAATCTCCTTAGTATAAACCACTCACAAGAAGACTGTTCCATTCCTCATCTGCAGCATTCTTAAAAATTTGTCTTGCTGTCAGACTGTTTTAGGTTTTTAATAGGTGTATAAAATCTTACAGACTTGTAAATCTCCTAAAACATTCACATGAATAATGCAGAACTTAAAATTCACATGGGTGAGAAGTTTCACAGATAAGAGACCATCTACTAAAAAAGCATGTGGTTGCCCTGTGAGTGCAATTGGAGTTGTAAACATTATCTGGTAAAAGTGAGGTTTCCTGGGGCTGCAGTAAGTAAAGCCTGTTACATCTTCTGGTATTAATCATAATAAGTGTTTTATCTTTGGCTGTCATGTTTAGTTTCTGCATGCAATTTACCTCTCAGGCAAGCTGTTCATGGTATCAGCCAAGCTTATCTCTGAACTTACGGTCTTCAAGTACCTCAATGTATTTCCACCAGAGTTCCCACAGTTTATGTGACAAAAGCCAACATAAGTGCTATTTTAAAACCACACTGCATCCCTTTACAGAAAAAATAGTGTTGCTTGTATTCTGATCACTCCTATCAAACAAAGTAAAGCTTAGCTGTCTTTACTAGACCTACACTCTACTGCAATTTTATTATGACCTGTTTTCAGATAGACTTTCTATACACACATATTTTATCTTGACTCCAATGTCCCTCACACATGTTATCTCCTATCCTCTAAAGTGCCTTTACTGCCACAGGACTTCCACATACAAAGCATGGCATTATCTGTCTGACTCCAAAGGTATGTTCAGCAAGATGCAAAAGCATGAAGGAAACACATGGTCCCTGTCCCAAGAAGCATACCCATAAAACAATGAGATTGCTTCAGGAGATCCAGCAATAGACCTCTGAGAGGAAGGCAGAAGAAGAAAAGGCCTTGAACAGTTTTGGGAGTGGCTCTATTCACACAATGATTCCAAAATGTTATGGGGAAAGTGGTCAAAGTTTAGGCAGATCTTAATATTCTACTCTGCATGATCCCATCTCACTGCAGTACTGCCATGATCTGCCAATAATCCTTTATAATTAAGCTTCCAGTCTAATATTAAAATGTAATCCACATGAACACCAATCAGAGCATACAGCAAGAAGTGAAGTGGTTGCCACTTTTAGTTGTGCATGGCAAGCACTATGCAATTTTAATTTAAAAGCTTTCAAACATTTGGCTCCTGATGTAAAGACAAATTAAGTTTCACTTCTGATATACACAAATACACGTCTAGTTGAGACCTGCTGCTGTGACACTTTGCCTGCACCATGCTTGCCAAAAGAATCTGGAAACATTGCTACTGTGAAAATGGAGACTGCGCTTGATAGCTACCTTGACATTTACACAGAGCATGAATGCCAAACAGATTTTTTAGCAGCCCATAAAATAAATGTCCCAGCTTCATAGTTGGTAAACTTTGAATTTGACTTTCTGGATTGGGTTTTATATGCAACCTATAGGCATGTGTCATCGGAATCAACACCGTTTTCTCCTTGCACTGGTCTAACTCTAAGAACTTAGCTAAAGTTAGTGTTACAGAAAACATGACAAGATGCAACCTTTTACTCTGTGTTTCTATCTATTGCATTTCCATTTGTTATTGAAGATTCTGTGGTTTCTGATTAGTTGTCACTAATGTGACTGGGTTATTCTGCATATTAAATGAAAGGTTCCCTTTCCTCCTCTTTTTACCTTTTATCAGAAATCTCCCTATAAAAATACTTCTATTCTGAACAATTTACTTTTTGCTCTGCATGAGCAAAAACAGAAACAAAGCCAACCAGTCCAATATACTTGCCCAGTGTAAGAGAAGCAACCATTGTTTTTCAGGATTGAGGTAAATATTTGCATGTGTCAGAGCCTTTGGTCCAAAAGATTCTTAAAGTATTAGCATGAGATTGCAGAACATAAAATGAAAACTGAAATAGAAACTGGGAGTAGTAGTTCATACAATTTTTTGACTGGCTTTTTCAAATAGAAAAAAGGGCAGTTTTAGCTTGAGTAAGCCTATTGTGAACCATAGAACATACAGTTTTTCCATTCAAAAAACCAGGACAAGACTGTAGCTTAAGATGCTGATAGCATTTCTCATGTCTTTAATGAAGCTTTGCAAATGACCTAAGAATGTTTTCCACTGATTGCATGTGATGGAATTCTAAACATCTAATCATGGCCCAGAGAGCTGACTAACTAGGAACTGCTAGTGATTTTAAAATCTAATATATATTGCTTTAACTAGCCAAATCCATAGGTCAACATTAACACCAGTTTTCCAGTCCTGGAATACTTCATTACAGAATTTGACACTTGGGTTTCTACAGCTGCCAGGCAGCCTCCATGCATGGCCAGGGCAGACTGAGGCAAGAGGGTGAAGGGCATGAGAATGGATATTGCTTTGAGCAGAAGGCTGAGTTGCCAAACATTGTTCACGTGTCATTGTGGAGTGGAATAGCTTTCCAATTTTGGAAGGAACAAGTTGTGAGAAGAAAAGCTTTGTGTCATCAATGGTGAGATTGCCAGAAAGGATGCAAAGAACATTTCAGTATAGAAAGGCACAACAAAAGAGCACTTGCAGCAGCTACTGGGGTTGGGTTTAGTGCTTTAAAGCCAATGTTATTTTTCTCATACTCATACTCATATTCCTTTGACATCCAGGAATGATAATAATCGTTACTGTCTTTCAGCACTCCTTAAGGTTTGCTATCTTCTTTACAAGAAAAAAGAGAAAAAGAACCCATGGAAGGAAAGAACAAGTAGACAGAAGAAAGATTTACTTAATTCCTTAGGCATGTTACTGTCTTGAATGATACATTAAGATTTAATTGTGTTTCCTGCTTCTTCCTTCATTGTAAAATCTAGCTGAAACTGTAGGTAATAGCAGGAAACAAAGCAAAAAACGTATTTTCAGGAAGGGTCTTAAACTAAGCATGGGAAGTAGCCTGGCCATGATTTTTCAGGGCCACTGCATAATCGCATGATAGATAGACTGTTCATCCTTTGTGGGTAGAAATACATTAAAATTTTTCTGTGTTTTTAATATTCATGCTATATTTGCAAAGCAATACAATTAATATATGTGATATATTCCAATATCAGGTGTCGTGGTTTAACCCCAACCAACAGCTAAGCACCACACAGCCACTCACTCACTCCCCCTCCCCTTACATGGCATACAGAGGAGAATCAGAAATAATAGGTAAAACTTACAGGTTGAGATAAGAAGAGTTTTATTGTTGAAAAAAAAGTAAAATATTATAGTAATAATAACTGCAATTAAAAAGAGACAGAGAAATGTAACCCAAGAAACACAAGCAATGCACAATACAGTTGCTCACCAGTCACTGACTAATACTCAGCCCAACCCCAAAGCAGCCCTCCAAGCCAAAATTGCTCCTGTTTATAAAGTGAACATGACATTTTGTGGTATGAATTACCCCTTTGGCCAGTTCAGGTCAGCTTTTCTGATTATACTTCTTCCTAGTTTATTGTGCAACTCCTCACTGGCAAAGCACAGGGAACTGGAAAGTCCTTGACTTAGAGTAAGCACTACCAAGCAATAACTAAAACATCAGTGTGTTTTATTCTCACACTACATCCAAAACACAGCAGTCCACCAGGTACTAGGAGGAAAATTAACTTTATCCCAGAGAAAACCAGGACACCAGGTAAGTATTTGTTATTGGTTTCCAAGTAATTAGTATTAGGAGGCTTGAAAAGTGTGGAGAGGCCTATTTCCAAGAACATGTATAGATCTGTGATATAATTTCATAGTATCACAAAAAAACAAACCAAAAAATGGGTTTGGGTATACATAAAATATAAACTAATTTTAATAATATAAGTCTTTGTTTGCCTATGAAGTGTCATCTCTGTGGTTCTCATGACGTATCACTTGATGTAGTTTGCTTTCACTGTGGTCAATAAAAACTTGCTCAAAATAAGTTTAAAGACCATGGATAGAATATGTGCTGGGGGAGTTAATAAAAGTACTGATGTTTCCTTAAATTGTGAGTAAAATCTGACTAGGATGCTCACTTACTCTGCATATTTATGCAAATCATGTTAATGAGAAAGTTGCATTAGTAACTAGTTTAGAGAACAAAACAATAGGTGCTTGATACAGCAAATTTGTTTGCTTGCCATTAAGCCTGACCTTAAAATATGTATGATTATACCTTGTAGCTCAGCCAAAATAAAGGAGGAAACAATTTAAAAGTTTGTAATGGAGAAGACAGGAGATGGACCTGGGGTGAGTAACAGTGAGGTTAGCTATTGATGGTCTGGAAGAAGATTTGGTTTTGGAGTAGTTTCCCACATTTTGGTACTCATTCACTGTATTGCACTGCAATGGCCCAGAGGGAGCAGGCTCTGATGATTCTTAAAACCCATGGAGGTATGAAGTAATAAAAGAAAAGGGAACAAGGAGAGTGTTTCTCTGTCTTTCCCATGGTAAATCTAGTGAATCTACCTTGTCATAATTACTGAGAAACCTGTAACTATCCCTACAGTATCTCTGATGAGACAGAGGCGAAAGCATCAGGAGTTAGCCAGAATAAGGACTGGATAATTAGTATACAGAGACCCTAAATATCAGACTTAATTCTGACAAGCCAAAATGACTGCTATTATGGACCTTAATTCTGGAGTATATTCTAGTTATAGGTCATTATTGTCCTGACTTTGTATTTGTCTTAGACTGCCAGAGCTGCCAGGGGGAAAAAAAAAAGGTTGATTAGTTAAACAATGCAAGTCAATTGTGTTAATTTTCCTTTTTATTGAAAGTATGACTTTTCTACAATACAGGTTCTACACACACACAAATTTTGAATACAAATCAATGTTTTTCTCCTTTCACAAAAATATTGGAAGTTCCAGGAAAAATACAGGTGTGAGCAGTGGATTGTACTGGGGTGAAGAGCTCAAGTTACTGGGGATAGGAGCACTGGATTGTACTAGGGTGAAGAGCTCAAGTTACTGGGGATAAGGTGTGGCTAAGCATGAGATGAGGAATGACAAAAAGATTATAGAGGATCAGTTCATTATAAGCTACCTCCTAGGTAAAGAGCCTGACCTCAAAAGTGTTGTCATGCTTGACTTTGCAACCTTAACTTCCTTTTCTTATCAGTTTACTTGCTATTGTATAATTATTTATATATAGAGTCCTACCAGATTCATCTGGCAAGTACATTTTAAACTAAATTTCAGTCTGACTCTACACTTCATATATTAAAAATATACTGGGGACTGAATCTGCGAATTTTTTGTAGACCTTCTTCAGTATTCTAAACTGTTACTTAGATTGTATTTTTTGCAAACCTGTACTGAGGTGTGTTGCAGAATATCTCTTCTGACTTTCAGACTACAAGACACAATCTGTCTCTGTTTTCTATGGATTTTGCTGCCAACTCCTTGTGGTGCTCTACTTCCAATCTGTCTTCAGGGAAACCACTAAAAGACAGGGGTGTTGTTTAATTTTTAAGTTTTCAAAACTTACCTTTTGCTCAGTACTTGAATGAGTGAAAATTAAATCAGCAGAAGATCTTTCTTTTGCTTCTATAGATTTCAGACCAGGTTCTAAGTGCTATTTCAATCCTATAAAATTTGTGTGCACTTTTCCCCTTCAGATGTCTTGACCAAAATGAAAATCCAAATAACAATGAAATTACTTTTAGTGCTTCTCCTCTCCCTGTCTTACTTCCCCTTTTGCCCAATATCAAAAGGTTAATGAACCAAGTTCACATTGTTTAGATTTTGTACCAAGTACAAAGAAATATGTTGTGAATAGCTGATAAGTGGCATGATCAATAATAGGGAAACATCTTCCAGCTGGTGTTATATAAGGAAAAATTATCAACAAAGATCCTGGCATTGTCAACGTTGGTTTGTAATATATTGATAAGTTACAGATTAGTCACTGCATTTTAAACAGTTGTAATGTTGACCACTGAACCGTGTATATTTGGATCATCAAACACACTAAAACTCCATTTCTGAGTGTAATGGCAGAGCTTCAAGTTATGCCTAATGAACTTCTCCATCGCATAAACTTAGTAGCTTTCTAACAGACTTTCTTCAAACATTGCTTGCCATTATGAACAGAGTTCAAAACAGTAAGTACAAAAGCGAAGAGGTGTTTTGGCTTAAAAGCAGACATTTGCTAGGTGGCTGAGGTATGGTTCTTTTTAAATAAATTTGCTTGGTATCCCTGAAGACTAAATGCTATTTGGCAATCATGCATAAAATTCTTAAGAAGCAGTTATAGAAGTTCTAGTCTAACTCCTGTGACACTTAATTTTGACTAAAACCCAAGCTGACTGATGTTCTCTAAAACTTCTGGTGCTGTGGGCATTTAACAGACCCTATGAACATTTGCAAAATGTAAATTTATTAAAAGTATTTTGAGGAGGAAACAATATCTTAGAGGCGATCCTATGGGTATAACACTGAAATCTGTTATGGAACTGAGTTGAATTTATTTTGCATCAATGTTTTACTTGTAATTTATGTAGACAAAACACTAAACACAAGTAGATGCTTTCATATGCCCAACTTTGTTGTGTATCGATTAATTGCCCAGGAGGATTCATGTCTTCTAGACACTGAGCAAAATCTTGGTCCTAGAAAAGTCAATGGGAATTTCATCATATACTTGCAGGGAGTCAGGATTTTATCAAAACAAAAATAAAAAGAACTGTCTTATCTAGGCTGATTTTCCAAAATCCATTCACAGTTTCACTTTTATGACTTTATTTTAACTAGTAATGACTAAATTTCTCAGAAGAAATTGTTTTATGGGGAGGAAAATGAAAAGTTCTGATTTTATGCAAAATTATCTGACAGAGAAAATAAGAGATATCTTTTAAACTAGTGCTTTCTCCCTAACAAAAGTTGTCAACTGTCCAAAGACAAACTGCTGCCAGAGACCTTAATGAACTTTTCTGTCAACAAAATAACTGTTGTTTTGAGAGGAGCTGGGGAAAAAAAGGGCATAGATAATGAAAAACCATTTGCTTTAGTTATTTTTTCAGCTCAGTTTATTTTAGAAGTAACTAATATTTTTGCCAAATATTTGTTTCTGTATTGTTTAGGTATGGGCTTGTGGGAATCTAAAAACTGCAACAAGGGCAAATTTAAAAGCTCACTAAGAATTAACACAATACTTGGGCATATAAAAAATTAGGAAAAGTGTTAGAATGAGTAACACATCTATGGAGAGTGGGATATTAAAACTATCTTTGCATTCAAAAGCAGCAAGAGTATTTTAAACATCTTTGGAATCTGTAGCATTTATAAGATCTATTTATTAGCTGCCAAAAGCATAGCACTTCTAAGAATGAATAAAACCATTTAAACATTTTTCAGGACTCCTGAGACCAAGGTGTGTGCTTTGCATGTATATGTAAAGCATAAATGTGAATGTGTGTAAGTGTGTAGGAGGGAAGAACAATTTTCCCTTCTTCCTCTCAAGAGAATGCCTGAAATTTAATTGAGGTAAAATAAATGTTCTTATCAGAAGGCACAATGGACCTTCCCAGTTGTTTGTGGCAGAGTTCAGGAGCCCTCCCCATGGCTTACTCTACCTTCCCCCACTTCAGATATTAACCTGGCCATCATGCCTTCCAAACATTAAATGAGCTGTGTGATGTTTTATTACATTTCTCATGTGGCTAAGCTTAGTGTGGCTTTTAAGTGTTCCTCGGTGCGCCGTGCTTACGCAAGTTATTTTCTGCTGTGGATTGTTGATGCTGCAGCAGCAGATAGAGTGATGTGCCTTGAATTCCAATGAGGAGAAGGAGTTGGTTTATTTTGGTTTTTTGAGTACAGAGTGAGTATCTTGAAAAGATTTGTAACTCAGATTTTTCTCTATTTCAGGCTTAAAGCATTAGAAATGAATTGTTTTAAGTGCTGCTAGGAAATAACTCTATGTCTTTAGAAAGTAAAGTAATTTCAAATGTCATTATTTGTAAAGTATGCTCTTTATGAAAATATCTTTTAGCTGGTGACTTCTGTTGCATTCAGTGTGGATCTCCAAAAAGAGAAGCTAATTTTTATGAAAAAAACCTGGGTTTTATGATACTGATTTTTATGGAAATGGGCAAAAGCAATGGGTATAAACTTTCCCATCATGAACCTGAATTGTAACTAAATTAGACTTGCTTTCATTGTACTAAATTATTTCCAATCTTGTTCTGACAATTAGGGAAAATTTATAAGCAATGAGGTGGCCAATTGAAGTGATGTGTGTATTTTCTCAAACTCCTTTAGGGGATTAAAACCTTTCAGTGTGTTCTATCCATCTGCTTATTTAGTGCTTGTATTATTGGAAGCAATCCTTTCCTCTTGCAGCAGTGATGCTTAGATCCCTAGTTCTTAAGGGTTGTGTATGAAACAGATTTTAAGGGATCCAGCCCTGATTAGAACAGTTAGCCTGTTAACGTCCTATGTATTTACAGTGGATTATTTGAAGGGAAGCAGGGGTTAAGTCAGCAGGTCTCTCAGCTTCCCCAGGGGTTAACCTGGCAGCCTGTTTGGCACACACAGGGGGGCTGACAGGTAGCAGGATTTGTCTAAGCAGTGTGCATGAGAGCCAACAAGGAAAACTGAATGCTCTGGATTAGTTTTGGATTATGTTGTCAGAGTGAAGCCTGATGGACAAACTGCAGAGGAATAAAATGCAATCTGTTTGGGGAAAGAGACAGCCTGCATAGCTTTCATTTTTCAAGAAATGACAAGAAAAATCATTAATAATTTGTAAATCCATGTCCATTAACTTTTCTCTTTTTTATCCCAAGACAGTCTTTTTAACATGATTTTGCCACTGTTCTATATCTGTTCTTTCTTGTGACAGATGGCATGATAAGTATAAAATTGCAATAGTACAGTAGAAACCAAAAGGAAAATTATCTAGAAATCATAGCACCTGGAATTGCTTAATGTGGAATATTGGGGATGGGGAGAGGCAGTGCTTTTCCTATGTCTTTTTATGGTGAAGGATAAAATTGAATATAATTTACATACTTTTCTTATGTTATAGTTTCCTTTGTGTGTTCATCATTCACTTCAAAATATTAAAAGCAGCATTACACTACTTTTTTCCATTAAAACAATTGGATTACCAATATTACTAACACAGTAGATTCCCTGTGTTTCTTCATCTGGTTCTTTCATTATTCTACTACTCAAGTCCTTCAAGTACTTAGTGTTTAAAAAGAGGGGGAATAACATTTTGTAAGAAAAAAGAAACAAAACACATAAAAACCCCATAAAACAACAAAAACGTTTTTTTCCCACTAGGAAGAATTTTATCATTTTATACTGTTTGTCCTTTCAAATGTCACTTAGTTTGTTAACAATGACTTCTCTGGCAATAGAAGAATAGTTCCTGTCCATGAACTTCAGTCAAATTTTGTATTCAGAAGGTTACTTGGAGGGAGAGAGGAGAAGAGGGAGAGCTTCTGCAATTCCTCTTTTATAATAAAAAAACCCAGAAAACTCCAAATGAAAGCTAGCAAATAAACTCCACTTAAGGACCAAATAGAATCAGGGAAAGACTGTAAAAAGTATTGTAGACTTGGTCTTTGTTAGTCAAATGTACCAGATTCGTTCAGTTTTTGCACAGTCTTTATTTTTACTAAAATGCCAAAAGCATTTTATAGCATCCTTAATACAGGAAAAAGTGATTCAACAGCTGTTTGGATTGTGCTATTGCTGAGGTGTTAGCAAAGTAAAACAATTCATAAATCCATTAGTACTAGAATAGCAATAATACAGCAAAATAATTTATAGAAAACATTTATGTGATACATTTTAAACTTTTTTTCTGCTTATGAATTATCCAAATGTAGAATCAATGAATTTGGTTTTGGAAGATTTGTCTATGAATTATTCTTGGTCTATTTACAGCTGTATGCAGATTTTGTGGCTATTCAGTATATCAAATTTGAAGTGAGTTACATTAATTTTCAATGACCATATGAAATGTCCATTAAGTTTCTGTCTCCTAATCAGTGATATAAGAAAGATATTGATGCTAACTTATCCAGTTTCATTGATTTTTCCCTAAATTGTGTTCTATATGTGAAAGCAGTCTTGTTAGCTATTTAATCAATTCTTCTTGAAAAGTAGGTAGAAAAAAAAGTATGAGGATTAGCTGTAGACAACTTTTACTTACCACTGTAGAATTTGTCTTTGGTTAAAAGTAATGTTGTCCTTTCCCTTGCTGCTGTGAGCTCATATATGACACCACAGCATCTCTATTAAATCATTAAGTGCAATTTTTTTAGGAGTTGTTTCTGTTTTGATTAAAATGAATAAAATTATTGTTTTGTGCAAGTTAAATTATAACTTCCAATTGGCTGGTAGTAGCCTTGTTTAATAAAGGGAAAATAGAGGAATATTTTTGGGTTCATAATAAAACTTTTGTAGAAAATTTCTGGAAGCTACCTCTTGGCTGAGGGAATGGGAAAGAAGGGAATTCTGTACATTGGCTCCCATGTTGCAGTCTTATCCCCTCAGTTTAAAATACTGCAGTGGATGATGTAACACAATATCACTGTCTTAATATTAGATGTTACATAAGTCTGTGTACATCAGCTTATTCATAAATTTCTCTCAGGGTATTAGTTGGCTACCTGGGAGTCTGAGTAAGCAAGTGGTAAAAATATCTCCTATAGAGTAAAGTGTTTATGTAGACTTATCCCAGCTGAGTTCCTGCACCTCCTATATGCTGTTGGCTGACTCTCTAGATCTTTAGAACTGCTTCCTTAATAGGAAACAACAGCACAGAGTAGAATTCGAGCTGAATTAATTTGGGCCATATTGCTTGTCAGATTGAAACCCATTAAATATTCTTTTAATATTAAGCATCTGCTTCATTGCTTGTCTGACTCAGGGTGGCTAGATTGGTCCTGGAAGGACTGTTGTTGCTGCATTTTATTCTGAATGGATCAAAGTCTTGTAAAAGATATGTCATCTCTCTGAGCTTCTCTTTGCCATTGAAAATAATATTTCATAGAAGTTTCAGAGGTTAAAATTATGCTTTGAGATTTTTTTTTGCTGGATAAAAGTGAAATTATTTTGTTTTCCATAGTTGTCGGCGCTTATAACTAAGCAAACTTTTCAAAAGTAATCATATTGTATTTCCATCTCTAGGCTTTCAAGACAGATGAAGATTTCAGTGGCATTATTAATCTTTGTTTTAGTAATTCATTCTGGTTCATCAAGAAGTCTTCTACAAGTGTTTTTTTTTTACTATTTTGAAATAACCAAACATTAAGACTGGGATGGCAATGCAGTTTTGTTTGTGTCACCTTAAAGGTAAAAGTACCTGGAGGAAAGGGCTAGAGTAGAAAAGGATAAGTTTAAAAGAAAAAAACACAACCAAACCAAAAAGAAGAGTAAATGGTTTGTCAGAGATGTATTTTGATATTTTAACCAATTGTCCACAGTGATGGACATTTATTTTCTTGAATTTCTTTAATTATTTTCCACAAAGATAATTCCTACAGGTTCAGATTTTTAAATCATGTATATTGTCAACATTGTTTATATACAAAAGAACTAAGATAATTCACTTGTTTATTAAGCTGTTTCTGTGGACATATTCACAATATTCACAATCTGCAGTATTTGAACTAGTGAATAAATCTGGGACATTTGTCATGCTGCATGTTTCAAAAATAGCTTAAAAACAGGTCCATAATCTGTAGTTGTCAAGTGGTTCTTTCATTTATTGCTGATGTAGAACAAAAACTCAGCAAATGTACACATAATTGGGGCCAAAGGTCAAAGAAAACTGCAGAAATGTATAGGGGTAGATGCAGTATAACTTCTGTGAGGAATTTAATTAGCAGCTGCTCATAGTAATATAAAACAACATCTAATGGTGAATGATAGTCAGGACTTCAGTAGCAGCCTACAGAGAAAAGACATCACTTCTACCAGCACAGCATTTTGAAGTATCTTTTAAACTAAGCAGTAGAGAATGTTACCTAAGTAGTGGCCAGCAGGAGCTGCATGTTGCTACAGTTTGTCCTTTCTGAAGACAGGTCTATTCCAGGCTTGCATAAAACTTTTCAGAACTTATGGCAATCACATTACAGTTAGCTACGGCTGCAAATCATTATTCCATGGGAAGAAAAACAAGAGAAATACTGTTAACTCTGTTACTCAGCTCTTAAGCCACTTTGGTCCGAATTGTCTGCCCAAACTTGGATTAGTCATTTATTTCTTTGTCATGAATTTATGGGAAGTGACAGAGTACAATAAAAAACTTCAGAATGCTCCTCTTTGTGACATTAGTAATAGCAACTTTAGGAAAACTTTAATATCCTGTTCCCTTCTTCATACAGGAAATGTTAGACAATAACACAGAGAAATAACTGAAATAGTAAATTATCAAGGAGTATACAGTTTTAATGGAAATAGATTCATAAAACTATTGAGTATATCTTCCTGCATGACTTATTTATATGAAAGCATGTCTTAGGTATATATACTAAAAATACGTTCCAAGCTACTGAAGTATATGACTTCAATATTAGCTCTGCTTGAACAAGTAGTGATGCAAGGAGTAAGCAAAACAGCTAAGTTTTCCTTTAGTTGACTAGTTGTATATCGTATTTTATGCTGCATCATCCTTGATTTTGTGAAGTTTAAATTACATTGTTGGTTCCAAACCTCACCTCAAAAGAAAGACACCTCCCAGCATTCAGTTCACAATGTCTGTAACGCAGTCTCCTGTTGACTACTGGTGAATCCCTTTAGGCAATCCTTATGTATGAGAACTTATTTCAGAACTACAAATATAGTTCTACTCTGCTCTGGTGCAGGTTGCATGCAAAGGTTCTTTCTATCTTTACTTGCGTATAATAAATAGGGCGATCAACTATTCTGGTTTTTCTGGCAATGCAGGCTCTGCCCTGGAATTTCAAGGACTGATCTCTGGATGCTGTTATTCATCTGGGTTATTATTACAGATATTGACTTTTACCAGCTGGTTGCACTTCCACTACTGTAGCAAGAGCTGATGCATTCGCAGGGTTTTGGTAGAGAGAGGAGTCTACACGAGCACGTGAGAGATGACTTTACAGAATTTAACACTACAACCTTGTGCTCCATTTCTTGTAAATTTCTTTTTAACCTGACCATCCTAAGCAAAAGCCAGAGACACTCACTCTCTTAGGAGCCATCTCAGAGTTGTGTATTCTCAGAGTTATGCTAAGAGCCATAGTGGAAGTGAAAAGTATTTTGTGTATATGTGATGGTACTACAGATTCTGAGTCCTGGTGTGGCAAGAACACAGCCTTAAGGATGCTATGAGCTGAGAAGAGTTTGGCTCACCTTTGAAACTCCAGTACTTTCCAGTGTGGTAACTGAGAGGCAGCACAGTTTTATCTATGAAAAGAGCAGATATGAAATTGTTGAGAGACAGAAATAGCATGAGCTAAAAGAATCACTTAATAGAGAAGTGAGGGAGTTCTTGTCTCTCTCCTTCCTCTCTCGTCTTTCACTGCATTCTTTGAAAAGAAAAGAGTGATCTCCAAAATACTTTTCAGAAGGTCAGGACTTTTCTTTGACTCAGCTCAGAAAAAAATCCTTTAGAATACAAGCTTGAAATATCACATCCAAACACATTACAGGAAAGAGTTCTCCATTGTTCACACACAGATCAATACTGCCAGGATCCTCTGGGCTACAGTTGGCAGTGCTTTTCTGGTTTCACATTTTCCTGCATCTAAGTGTTACATTTCTTATATTTCCCAAAGACATTTTCATATTTATAATCCTCTTCATGACACCAAATTCATAATGTGTTTTCTTCCAATCTTCCAATTTCTATATCTAAACATAAACATGCAGTATTTAATTTGTAGAAGTTTACAAGTTGCAGTAGTGCATGGATGATGCATCTCTACTTCCTCCCTTGGCTTTAGGATATTTCTCAGTATATACAGGCCCGTGAGACACCGAGAGAGAGATCAGTGTTTCAGTATTAGGTTTTTAATACATATATTGCAGCCTTCATGCATTTACAGGTCATCCAAACTCTACTTAAGCAGTGACACCCAGTGCACAGGTTTGAGAGGGCTTGCAGGGTTAATTCTGTCATTACTGTGTTGACATGAGGCATGTTACAGCTTTCAGCTGAAAATGTTACTTGTAATCTTTTAATCCCAAATTAGGTCAACATTTTATCAAGTTAATCTAACATGAAGATTAATTAGGCTAGTTAACACACGTACAGAGGTTATTTGTTTTGAGCCTACATTTAATCAAGGAGTTAGTCCTTAATACAATAGACAGCCTCTCCCCTGCCCCCTAACCTTAGCTTCAGCTCATTCCATCATTTTGATATCATGCACTGTTTAAAACATAAAATTAGGGA
>NW_008670817.1:59193-64699 GCF_000695815.1 Acanthisitta chloris
CACTCACAATCCCTTGTAGTATGAGAGAGATGGATTTTCAAACTTGCATGGATTTCCAAAATTAAATCTATCCTGGATTCGTTAATTTATTTTTTTTAGGAAAAATATCTATTAATATTAATTTTTTTTAGGAAAAATATCTATTAATATTACACTGATTTGAAATTTGTTTTTACATAACTCCAGAGCACTCCAAGATAATTCTTCATCTAAGAATTATCAGTATTTGAAATGCAGAAGATGCATGGTGTTTTCTAAAGCAAGATTGATGCTACCATTAAATCCTCAAGGCTACAAAATGCAGAATGGTAGAAAAAAATGTTGAGATAAATGTGCCAGGCAAAATAGAAATTTTATCAAGAGAGTTTCTTGGGTCTGCATTGGAGTCTCTCTCAAAATCAACTATCTCAACAGCTAACACTATGCCTGCTAGGACACTCATCTGAGATGTAAGAACCCTGGTTTGGAGTACAGCTATTGGGTATGTTTTGCAGTGGATTTTTGACTCAGTCTCAGGTAAATTTTAGCAACCATCAGACAACTAAAAGCTATAAAGAGAAGGAACTTTGTGCATTTTTTAGAATATTTACCATTCTGAGAACTGTTTCCCAGCACAGAGGGAAGCACCTTTCAGGTTTGCAGGTACATCTTTACAGTTAACTGTTCTTGACAGGAGTGAAAGAAAACAGTATTTTCCCTAGGGCAGAATGTCTTTAAATAATAAATTTTAGTCCTACCAGAACACTTGAAATCACCTGCTGCATTCATGCTGTCTTTTATTTTTCTCTTTGCTACCTACAAAACTTGTTGCTGCTGTGGTCTTTTGAAGACTAAGAACAATGACATAAGCAGAGTGGAATAAAGAGCTTCACTGGCTTCTTCTTTAATATTTCATGTTATATCCCTTTTAATATCCCTTAATATATCCTTTATGACTTTATGCCTTACTATAGTTACTCTCAAATTAAATTTCAAAAACTAGGAGAGAGAAGACAGTTTGTATAGTGGAGGTGGCATAAATCTGCTAACAGGGGTCATTAGACCGGACAAATGCCTTTCTCCCCTGAGTTTCTTAGATAAGGAGAACCTATCTAGTAGTTAAAAATTCCAAGAGTCATTCTGGATAGCGTTACCGACCCCCCTGGGTGTTGCTGCAGAGTTCATGCCCTGTTTCATCAAATACTCAGTGACATTCACCAGGGGCCATGCTAATTATAGGGATTTTGCAGACAATGTCTAAGAACATTTCATCACAAAAAATAGCATGTCTTTGTCTCCAAGTATTGGTTTCTTGATGTGCTAAGTTAGCAAAAAACTGGAGGCAAAATGATTCTGCAGTTTGTTAGTGTATCTTTACAGCAACATTGATCAACATATTGAAATGTTAAGACACAATCTCCCCTGCGTTTCATGCCAGCAGTACTGTGCTGTTTTGCAATTACAAGAAGGAGAAAGGATCAAGGTAGCTTAAGAATTCATGGATTATACATTAGTTCAATGTCTTCTAACCCAATTGTTTTAATGAGCTAAATGGTTGATTCACTATAAAACATTTGTCTTGGGCAGGAGTTAGACAACCATTGTCTTTTACTTATGCCAGACCACTTCAGGAGTCTCTCGACTGAAATCAGGTGGGAGGGGAGGCTGTAAAATGATAAGGAAGGCAAATCAGTCTTCCATTTTCTTCACTGAAAGTTCAATTGCTGTTTGATTCTCAGAGCAAAGCGTGTGATTACAAAGTCCCTTACTCAGGGCTAAGCACAGAAACAGACATAAGCAATGGTGTAAGTTAGCTTTACCAAAGCTACTGAGACAGCAACAAAAACTGGCACACAGCACAGATATCACCTATCACTAAATTTCAGGAATGCTTGAAATTACTAGTAGATATGTCATGATCGTCAGGAGGCTGTTGCTGATCCCCCTTGCTCCCCTCATCCCCCTTCTCTTCGCAGTTGTTTTCAGAGCTACAGGGGCACAGGCAATATGAGCCTCCAGGATATGACATTGCACTGGGGTGCGTAAAGTATTTCAAGTGATTTTGGCACTTCCTGCATCTTCACTGAAACTCCCCTAAAGTGTTTTACTTAGAACAGTCCTTAGGTCTTCCTCATTCTGCCGAGCAAAGGATCTGTACTTAGTGGTGCTCACATGGTAAGGCATGGAAGTGGGGAAAAGATTTGTAGTGGACAGGAAGGAGAACTTCTGGAACCAGCTCTCACTCTTCTGCATTCACAGAGGGTACAAACCACCAACAGCTTTTATTTACTTACTTGTGTCTTATGGTGGCTGACACATGTAACTTTAAGATATATCACCATAAAGTTTTTATGAGTATCTTCTACATTTTTATCCTTCTGATTATATGGTTGGAAATATGAGATATTTAGTTCCATAGCAACTGAACTCCCCAGTGTATTTATTTCTCTAAGAATTTAGCCTATTTTCAAAAGCTCTTCTTGCATTATCCTATTATTGCAATTTTTTTTCTTTTTAGCAGTGAAGAAAAGGCAGAGCATTTTCTAGTGAGATCACTGGGAGCTATCACTGTCAAATAAATGCATTGGCAGACATGTTCATGTTTAATGACTCCATGAAGTGTTACTGACAATAGTAATCATAAAAGTTTTTGCAGATACACTCAGACTATGACAGTTCAGTTCACATAATCACACCAGGTTTCACTTTCCACAGTTGTTTGTTGTTTGTTTGGGGGTTTTAATTTTATTTAAAAAAAAAAGCCCTCATGAGCTCATTTGAAGATGTAAAAGCTTATTACAGGTAGATGTGATTTTTAGTTTTCCATGCAAAAGACCATGCTGTAAAAATGCTAAGAGTCTGATGTGTGGAGGAGATTTCAAAATTTCTAAATTGTGGTGCTGAGAAATCATTGCTTTAGTTAATAAATCAGAGAGAGGTTTGGAGACATACAGGTTTATATTATTTCTATTTCCTCCTAAAATATATCAGTATTTTCTACAGAGAGCAGAGACTTTGATCAATTTGTAAGTCATTATTTTCCTCTGATGAGAAATTAACATTGTATGTAAAGGTTTATTCCTGGAGATGGCCCTAAGCAGGACACCCATCTTCTTGTTATGAGAGTCCTAAGGAGACTGCACTCAGTTATACTGTATTACAAATAGCCTGGCACACAGCACTCTGGGTAAAGGAAATCTATGCCATTTTATGAATGGGATTTTTCTAAAGGCCTCTGAAGTTAAATGGAGTGCAAAACAAGTAGTTAGAAAGATAAGGAGAGGAAAAAAATTATAAAAATTTTAAAAAAAGAAGAACAAAAGGATAATCTCTAAAGTAATGTTTCCTGTGGGTATTCATAAAGGAAAAAGCCTTTTCAAATGCTTAGTAGTGGACTCACCTGTAGGATGTACATTTATTTTTTTGAAATGAACTTACTGCCTCCCTACATGTTTGGTTAATGGGCTTCTGTTACATGGAAGTGCTCCAGGTACTCATTGTCTTCATCTCTTCCTGCTGTCCTTTAAGTCAATATTGGTTTATAGAGAAGTGCCACAGTGCAATTAATTTGTCCTTCAAGGAACTCAGATTCATAAATCAGTCTCTTTCTCCCTCTCCTCCTTTCTTTTTCTTCACATTTCACGGTGAAGTAAACATTTGCAACAGCCAAAACTCAAAAGGCTGAAAGGTCTAATTCAGAAAGGGCTCCACAAACAGGATGCTTATCTTAAACATACAAATTTATCCACTCCTTTGCAAGTTTACCTTTTTCCATGTGCCATTATTTTCTTTCCACCTCACTCACACTCATCCACATGGCACCATTATTTTTTTTCCACCTCACTCACACTCATCCACATACTATTTATTTTTTTTGATCATTCTTTTTGATTGGTATGGATGAAATAACTGATGTTTCTTTTTGATTGGTATGGATGAAATAATTTTTTTAAAAGCTAGTCCAGTCTTCATTGTACTGAGCAGAATGCAAACCATCTTTGGATTCATTAAATCTCAGATAAATACTTTCCTGCCTCTCTGTGTCTTCCAGTAGTCCTCTTTAACTCTCTATCTTGCTGAAATCCTTCCCCACATATCAGAGAGACAATCTCCTGTGCACAGGCTACTGTCTTCAGATCTTGTTAGTTCTTGGGAACCCCAGGGAGACCCCAAGTGTTAGGATGTGAATGAACTAGGCTACCAGAGAAGGTGACAGGTTGGAGACATACACCTCATTTGTCACATCACACCTGAAGATCAGGGCATATATCAGGTCAGGTAACTCAGTAGGTCAGCTTGGGGGGGTGGGAGAGAATGGAGTCTCTTGAGGTTTATAAGGTAGAAAGGCAAAGAATGAAATGAAAGTGTCAAAAAAAAAGCTGGGGGGGGGGAAAAAGAACAGATGCATCTCAAAGCACAGAGGCAAGAAGTTCTTAAAACAGGAAGAAACAAACTTTCTCAAAACTTTTTCAGAAATCCTTGACTCTTTCACTGATCTCTACTTTCATCCATAATCCCTTATTTGTCAGACTCCCTCAGCTCTCTTGCATCCTCTTAAATCTGATTCTCATTCTGCAATGGGGGAGGCTAACAGAAGATAGAAGGTCTTGCCATTACTTCTCTCCTACTTTATTTAGAAATGAAGTAGTTGCTTCATACCTTTTGTTCTTCCTGTCTCTTCTACCAGGAGTACAAACAGAATTTTCTTCAGAGAGTAGCAAATAAAACATAAGCAACTTACTACTATGATAAATTTCTAAGTTCCAGGGTTCCCAGGTTTGCTTTGATTTGATTTTGGTTTCTTTGGCTGCTGTTTTTGAGAACTATATTGCCAGTATTTCTGAATGCAGATATGGAAGTTATTCCAGTTTGATTCCACTTCTTAGGCTGTTCCTTAGTTACTGTGAAAGTACTAAGTGGTAATAGCAGCAAATCTTTCTAAAGCTCTGCAGTTGATTCTGCATCCTCATGGAAGGGAAATAAAATATCTCTGTAATAAAACATTGCATGATCATTACAGCAGTGTACTGACAATAGGGATTCAAACCTCTTTGGGAAGAAGGAAAGCCAGACTCAAGTTCCCACATCTTAAACAAATATTTTACTAACAGTTGTAGAGAAAATCCAGAAGCACAAAGATTCTGCTATGAAAGTACAAACAGAACTCATCCCCTTGAAAAGAAACAATTACTATATGATCAGGTCTGAAACTTTTGGAAGTTTTTTATTTTTGTAGAGCCTTTGCACCCATAATGGAAAGATTATATTTCAGTGATTGCTTGCAAATAAAGGGACATGAACAATCCAAAAGCCCCAAGCCATGCTGCCAGTTAATCAGTTTCCTGCATGGCACTACACAGGAAACTTAAATTTAGGTCTTCAAAGAGTTCTTGGAGATTAACACTGCAAGGGGTGATGTTCAAGCACAATAGTACCCTATTCACTGCCTGAAGAAAACAACCTCCATAATTCATAGAATCACAGAATGCCTTTGATTGGAAAAGACCTTTAAGGCCATCAAGTCCAA
>NW_008670817.1:64724-75228 GCF_000695815.1 Acanthisitta chloris
GGACCCAAGTGCCACATTTACATGTCTTTTAAATACCTCCAGGGATGATGACTTCACTGGGCAGCCTGTTCCAATGATTGACAACACTTTTGGTGAAGAAATACTACCTAATGTGGATTTCATTCATCCTAAACTCAGACATTACATCCTTGAACATAGGCCTCTTTGAAAGTGCTGTACTTGTAGCCTCCTGCTTTTTTCAATATTCCTGAAATTACAGAAATGGAGAAATTACAGAGGAGAATGGAGAACATCACAAATCTAGAGGTTAACGTGGGAACTTATTTTCACAGAATGGATCAGGTTAGAAGAGACCACAGTGGGTCATCTGGTCCAATCTCCATGCTCAGGCAGGGCCATCCCAGAGCACATTGCATGGGATTGCATCCACTTTTTTTGCTAAAAAACAAAAAATATGTGACAGGGAAGATGTAAAAAGGAAAAAAATTAAAAGGTTCTCTTGCCATTAGCTCTGCAAAAATGTAATAAAATATTACATAGTCTTTGTAAGGCAGCCAGGTGCCATAACAGGAGGAAGAGAATCCAGAACTGATGAATTGCTTGGTGTCTAGCTACCTCACCAAGCAAAGGAGAATGGAGAATAATATTCTCCCCCATTTTTATCCCTCAGAAAGCTTAGAACTAGAATTTGTGTCACGTTAGAAATTTTTCTCCATGCTGCATGAACAAACCAGTCCATTAATTTGCAGATATTCAGTAATGAAATGTTGGCATTGACCCTTCCTTAAGAAACAAGAAAATCAAAGCTATTTCTGAACTGAAGAAAGGGGAGATAATCAGAAATTTAATGAGTGCAGGTACAGGAATAAACACAATAATGACAAAGGCTAGGGTTTATGCTTTTAAAGTATGGACTTGAAGGGCTACTAAGCAAGTTTTTCAAATGATACAAAGTGGGGAGGAGTTGTTGACTTCCTTGGAGGCAGAGAGGCCTTGGAGAGAGACCTAGACAAATTAGAGAGCTGGGCAATCACCAACCATATGAAGTTTAACAAGGGCAAGTGCTGGATACTGCACCTGGGACACGGCAACCCTGGCTGTACATCCTGGTAGGGACCTTGGGATCCCGATAAACAGCAAGCTGAATATGAGTCAGCAGTGTGTCCTGGTAGTCAGGAGAGCCAGCCATGTCCTGGGGTTCATCAGGCATGGCATCACCAGCTGGTTAAGGGAGGTAGTTGCCCTGCTCTGCTCTGTGATGGTTCAGTCTCACCTTGAGTACTGTGTGCACCACAATATAAGAAAGATATTAAGCTATTGGAGAGCATCCAAAGGAGGGCAACAAAAGTGATGAAGGGCCTGGAGGGGAAGGTCACTTGGTCTGTTCAGCCTGAAGAAGAGGAGACTGAGGGGAGACCTCATTGCTATATACAACTGCCTCACGAGGGGAAGTGGAGGAGCAACACTGACCTATTCTCTCTGGCAACCAGTGACATGACCCAAGGGAATGGCCTGAATTTGTGTCAGGGGAGGCTTAGGTTAGATATTAGAAAAAGGTTCCTCAGTCAGAGGGTGATTGGACACTGGAACAGGCTCCCCAGAGAAGTGGTCACAGCACCAAGCCTGACAGAGTTCAGGAAGCATTTGGACAATGCTCTCAGGCACATGGTGTGATTCTTGGGGCTGTCCTGTGCAGGGCCTGGAGTTGAATTTGATGATCCTTGTGGGTCTTTAGTCTCCAAATATTCCGTCATTCTCTGATTCTGTAATCATTAAAAAGTTAACATAATCTATTTACTAATAATTTTTTTTCTCTTTGTAAATGCAAAACCAGTTAATGGCCTCAGCCTACTTTAGTAATTTTTTATAATCTTTGCTCAAAGTGAATAGAAAATTTTAGGACATAGAACTCCATAAAACTATATCCATATTCCTTTACATATATGTAAGATCTTAAAACAAAAAGGCAGTCATACTTATCAGACTATTTCCTACAGGTATTAACATTCATATATATCAAGTGAGTAAAGTGTATATAAATCGTGAGTGA
Organism: Acanthisitta chloris; assembly: GCF_000695815.1. NCBI lineage: Eukaryota > Metazoa > Chordata > Aves > Passeriformes > Acanthisittidae > Acanthisitta > Acanthisitta chloris. Next base: position 66,736 of record NW_008670817.1, read on the forward strand.
GCATCTCAGTCCCACTGTCATGGTTTAATCCAGGTCTTAAGCTTCTGAGGGAAGAGAAATAGACTCTCAAAGGTTATTTCCATATTTGTCAGTCACCTACATAAATGCCATTATAGGTGGTAAAATATGTCCTCCTGAGCAGTCAGGCAAAATAAAGGAGGGTCCCATTAGAAAGTTAGCTAGTAAAGTTTAAAAAATAACTTGACATTTAATACAAAATAGGTTTTGTGTACAAATGTGGTTGCAGCAAAATAAAAATTCTCTGTAAGTTCACACTCGTTTTATGGTAGTTTGTTTATAAATTCATATTGTGAATTACTAGTTACTCAAAGTGCCAAGTTTTATTTTAATTATTCTTCAAAAAGGAATGTGGGATCCAGAAACATTTCCTTAAAGTTAGAGGTATGATAGAGGAAAAAAAGGAATTGAAGTCAAAGAGGAAATACAGGGGGAAATGTGTGCAAGTTCAAAGTGAGCTTGTAGCAAGCCCTCAGTCTGGGATGCTGGGATAAGAAATGTGGCAACTAAGCTTGCTACTAGGGCTGGCTGAAAGCTGAAATTTCATTCATTAGATAATACTGTTGTGTTGTTGGGTTTTTTCCCACAGTGAAGGTGAAAAATCTAAATAACCAACCTTTTTTCACAAAGTTCAAAAAACAATTAAAAATATCCCATTTTTTAGTCAATCTCACATTATCGTATATCACTATGAATCATTGCAGTGTCTCCCTCTCTTTCTACATGAAGTGTTTGTTTTAGAATTGTCAAAAACACCTTGACAGAAAGTTCTACAACCTGCATTCAGAATTGAATATCCTTCTTGGGGTATTGTCTCTCTACTCAATATTTAAAATATTTTAGATGGGAAATATTGGTAAAAAAATTTATTGATCCATTGCATGCAATTGCAAAAGAAGAACACACAACTCTGGCAATCTCATGCTATTTACTATTAATTATGCCATGTAAATTAGTTCTCAAGTATAGACATCTGATTTTGAAACAGAGAATTTATTTACCCATGTTTAAAAGTTTGGTATTCACCTAATTGACACAACATAGTTTAAAAACTCAGTTAAAGGGGATTATCTGACTAGAAGTTGTTGTTAGCCTTATTGCTGAGACATAATCCTAGAATTTCTGCAGCAAGGAGGGTATTTTTTTTCCTAGCTGTGTATTTCCATCAAGCTGAGATCAAACATCCTGATTATTTTTGGCAAAAGAATCTCTGAAGCTCATTGAATTACTCTGCAATATTACTTACCGTTTGGCTTCTTGGACCTTTGTGCTGTTTCTGCTCAGTACTCAGCTGGATCTACTTTCCAGGAATTTCACTGGAAGATTTCACTGCCAGTTTAATCTCTCTTTCCTTTTTCTTGTTCTGCTGTGATCCTGTTTTCCACAATAGTTAATAAATTATTTACTTTTTATTTTAAAATTCATGTAACAGAGCTTCTATGACCAATCAGAAGCACCACGATTGTTCTTTGTTTAGTGATCTACCTGTCTCTTAGGGGTGGATATTAATGCCATGTCTGGGATCAAATTTATGTTTAGAATTACTGCTTTAAGAATTTGGCCGTATGATATGAAAGGAGAAATTATTTGATTCCCTTATACACCACTTCACCTAATGCTTAATGATTAAAGCAAATGTTTTCTTTTTTTCTTTCCTTTTGCCATTCCTTTTCTTTCTCTTTTAAAACCATGGTATCTGTTAGACAGCTTTTTATGGCAGAAGTTAATTAATTTCTCCTGTGATAATAGAAAGTAAAAACATGAGCTTAATTTCTTGTTTGAGCTATGTTTGCAGTTTTTTTGTAGCACCAAACTGAAAGACCTGTATTTATAGCCTGGAGTAACTGCAGGTAGAGAAAAGTTACCAACTGTTTTGATAGGGGACAGTATCTGGTGAAATGCTGTATATGAGGCAGGTGGGGCCGAGTGCTATTTTGCAAGCTACCACATCAAAGCATCGTGGCTTTCCTCACTCCTGTTAAAAGGAACTGATGGCAATTGGAGAATGATAGACAGTCTTCTTAATTCAGACCTTTGAAAGTTGGATAGCCTCAACCTATTAATAAAAGAAGAATATTGTGACCAGATGTCTCATCTGTCCGATATTTGGCTTCAAAATCATGTGATGCTACATAAACACAGACTGCATTCATGTATCTGGGAATTGCCAGTGGTCATAAAGTACTAACGTTTTTCTTACTCCAAAATGCCACATCAGAAGAGGCTGACTGCAGCTTAGTCATAACTTATTTACTTTTCTGTTCCTACAGAAACTGTTGGCGGTTGTTAATAAGGTACTCTACTTTTAGTTCTTTCAAAATGGATTTTTCTATCATCTATATTTGCTTTGCTACAATGCTAGCCTGTAGTGCTACTGAAACATGTTCAATTACAAAAATGAATAATAATTTATCGTAGTCTCATTCCAAAATAAATGGATAAAATCCCAAAGGTCAGGGAACAAAGTGAAACTGACCACCTGGCTGCATAGGAGAAATGGTCTCTCAATTAGAGACACTTAAGGTGGGAAAAAGAAGTTTCTGAATTGATCAGTAGAACATCATGCTGTTGTGAGGCTTATGATGTAGACAGGAGATGAAAATGAGTTGAGTTTTGCCAATGTGAGTTGGTGAATCTGGATAGATTTGTAAGGCTACCACAGAATCTGAGCACAATCCAAGTTTTAGATTGTTTCTGTGCAAATTTGCAGCATCTGCTAGAGTTGGTACAAATCCAAAGACTCAACTGGATTCTAGTCTGGTGCCCATTTCATGAACGAAATGAGATGGGATTCACAACAGAAATCTGACTTGGAGGGGAAAAGGGTATCTTCTGCTATTAATTTTTACATACTGTACCAGAGCTGAGCACATACACAGGACTGCATTCCACCTTTACAGTCCCTCATCCCTGATTCCAAAACAATGAGGAAATCTTTCCAATCTCTGACATAAACTAATGCAGATCAATTACAGTTCTGCCTTTTGGTTTTCTTTCTCACTAGGAAGGTTGTTCTGTGGACAAGCATTAGCTAAACAGGTTCTTTGAATACACCACTTCCCTGGTCCTACTCAGACCTGAATTTTGAGTACAGAGCTGTTTGACTACTGCTACACCACTTAAGTGAGGTCTGTTCTGAGGCAAATACCTAGTATCTTTATTCCCCTTCCTAATTTATTGCAGAGTGCATGGCAAGAGAAATAGAGCCTCTGGTTTGGGAACAGATACCACTTGATTTGAAATTTTGGAGGAAGCCTCACTCTAAGCTGTTTGTTTCAAGAATGGCTTGTTCATGGAAGGTTCATGATTCAAATATCAAGTCATTGTGTAGTTTGAATTGTTTGCCCTCTCACAGGGCTGGACATGCTGAGGTACATGCTGCTGGTTATTATCTGTAATTTAAATCAGGTTTCAGTTGTGCAACTAATAACAGGGAACTGACATTTCCTTCCAGCCCTATCTGGCTTTACAATTACTGTATTAACCTTGCAAAACAAAGATGATTCATCTGTCTAACCTTACAAGCTACATACAAAATCTTTATATGGCTGAGATGTATTTGACTGAGTATGCAGTCCAGGAGTGTGGCAAATGGTGATGGGTGCCCCAGAGACCATTTCACATGCCCCACGCTGGGGAGTTTGGATGAACCTCAGCCTGACCCAGTGATAGTAGTGTCTGCTGGCTCATTTCCTCCTACCAGTGACAAATTGTCTGTTCTCCTGCCTCTCTTTGCTGATGACATGTTCTTGTCTGAGCACAAATGTTACAACAGAATTGCTTGCATGCCAGATGTGGCTTGTGGGCTACAGGCTGGCCACCCCTGTTCTATGGAAGAGGAGAAAGTCTTCTGTGAAAAATGGAAGTGCATTTCACAGACTGGAAAAGCAGTTTTGCTTCTGCTGAATGCACAAATGTAAAAATGTATACAAATCTTCAGGGAAAATAGAACTGTCAAAGTTTTCCTTTAAGAGAAAGATAGAAGTAGTTTTGTGTCAATATGGTCCTAATATTATATGTAAAAAGATATTGACATGGCATAATTTTATATAGATATGTTAAAAATGTGGTAGGTTCATGTAATATTACATGCCTTGTTATATGTGGAGGTCATAATGCATATACCACTAAGGTTGTAGTAAACCACATATACTAACTGCAAAAGTACTACTAAAGGGTTAGATGTCCCTGTCTGGAAAGTGCAATATATTCACAATCTATAGCTATACATGATTTTGTTTATTTTACATTATCTGCCTCCCACTTACTAAGGAAAAAAGTGATAAAGTACTTCATCTCCGAAATTTTAACACAAATACATGCTTCTTTCAGCAGAGAAGAGAAATTCATGCACTATATTTTTTTTTCTTGTGCTATTTCTTCATTTCCTTTCCTCTCCTTTCTATCCTTCATCTTCTCTTAATCATTATTATTTTCCATTCTCCAAAAAGATTTTGTCATGTAGTTAATACCAGCTTGTCTGTCAATAGCAGGTGTTGACTTCCATCAGCCTGCAGTTGCTCAGGCAAATGTTTTTCATCAGCCTGCAGTTGCTCAGGCAAATGGAATATAATGTTGTTTCACAATTTAAGAGCAGGGGGAGGATGATGGACAACTCACAAGTTATATTTTACTAAGTGAAAATTTTCTAAGAGGAGCTTATCTTTTAAAAAGTGTTAAGACATGTACTGTACCATTGGAAATCTAGCAGAGTTACAAGAGCAAAGAGCTGCTAAAAATCAAGTCCATAGAGCCATAAAGCTCTGAGACAATATATTCCATGCTAATAAGAGACTCTTTCTGGCAGACTTGAATTTGGGTCAGGATCGTGGAGAGGGTTGTTTTTACCTTAGTGAAAATTATTTATTTTCCAAGTAATGCTGCATTTTTAGAATGTTCATGTTAATTATAAGTAAGCTTTTCTAAGTTAGTCTCTTCTCTAGTGACTGAGGATGGTTTTCATAAAGTTATGTTTTTTCCATCACTGTTTTTGCCGTATTTCTGAATTCCATTTCATAATACTAGTAATAATACAAGCTGGGAAGGTCAAAGGGGAGCAATGAGGCTTCACACAGGGTACTAGTAGATATAAGAAAAGTTCAAAATGGCAACAGATATAGTCAGCAAACTCAGACTGCAAGATAAGATAGTGTCTGTGATACAATGGTAATAGAACACATATTGTGTAATGCTCAGGGCTATGTTTTATCCAGATCATCTTTCACCTTCACCTGTCTGGCTGTAGAGGAGGATACATACAGATTGATAGAAAGATATCTACATATGCACACATATGAAAAAGCTGCTTTTTTTAGTATATGTAAAATACAAACATATGACTAATTGTATGTTGAGTTCCAACAAGAGAAAATTACTTTCCAGTCATACGCATGCACACCCAAAAAAAGGAAGTAGTTGTAAGTGTCATTGTGTAGTAGCCATTGTGTCTTTACAGTTTATTCTTGGAAGATACTTGCTGAAAGTATACATATTATCTATCTCTACTCTGCAATTTGCAATGTATCCACAAACTATTACTATATACAGTTTTATTTACATTGAGCAATACTTCTTCCAAGGCAAAAAATGAAATAAGCTTTCTTCTTATATACAGAAATAAAGAAGTGGACAAAGCCTTCTTTAGTTAGTACTTACAGCAATTTCAACAAATTCAAAAGTGAAATAGACTTGATTTCATGTACATCGGATCTTACAGTTACTAAACTCTGTAAAACTAAAATTCAGAGACTGAGTTTTTGAAGTAGAAAGAAATTGCATTCGATTTGATTTAGATGTCTGTAAAGCCAACTATAGACACATCTATCATGGGAATTGAATGTGAAATATTTCCATTACTAATCTGGTGTTGATGGAAACTTTGTATGATTTTGGCATGCCTGCTGTCAGATTAAAAAGCATCAAGATAGTAACAAGAATGGGTTTATTATTTCTTTTTATTTCCCTGTCTGTCTATAAGTGTCTCTGTGCAACTCTTCTATTAATATCATGACAGTATAATTGGGTAACCAAAGATGTCTGCCTGATTTTAAAAGCTCTCTAATAGTCAAGATGAATCCATATTACAAACTGTTGCGCCCACAGATACTTTGAATCACAAAATTGAAAGTGTAGAATGTGATATCTGTATGTTGTATTAGATTAAGTAATCAGCATTGATCTGTCTAGTGTACACATAAATTTTATCTTTTGCAGCAGATCTTGTAAAAAGCATGAAATGTATCTGACTGAAGATCCTTTGTTATCAGAACAGCAACCAGTACTTAGATAGGACAATGAATGTTTAATGCTTGTCATTTCTATATTTATCAGCCTCCTCACCCTGTGTGCTGGTGCTCCCACAATGATCATTTCCCAGAAGCAGTGTTTTTCCAGACTGTCAAGTGTTTACTCATTTATCATACATAAAGTAGATGTTCTCTTTCCAGAAGTTTATGGTAATAAAGAGAAAGTGTGGAAATATTCCCACTTAATATGTTACAGTGGAAGTATCTAAAATGTTCTAAACCAATCTCATCTCTGGCTCTACAAGCAGTGGAGAACTAATTGACAGCATTACTGTTGACAGCCATTGTAAGATTTAGCATGTGATCACTGCATTTTTCATGGAAAGTTGGCAGAATATGGCAAATTCCCTCTTAGGCTCTTAATCTAACTTCCTTTTTTCCATACTTTCATATTGTATATGCCATATCCCATTTCAGAACAGCAGTGAGTGATTTCAGACATTTCTAAGGGATTATCACACTTCATGGGCAGCTGTATATCCAAGGCATCTAAAAATGCCCCAGAAATACTTTGCTTGGAGTATCTTGCTGAAAAAATGGGGCTAGAAGTACTCTGTCTCACATCCTACCTGATGCCCAGAAATGCTTTGCTTGGAGCATCTTGCTGAAAAAATGGGGCTAGCAGTACTCTGTCTCACATCCTACCTGATGAAACAGGCAGATATTGAAAGGAGGCAAGATAATAGAGCTGCTCTTGTTCACAGTAGATAATCAAAGCAGCACACAGTACCTCGAAAAAATGGAACCTGATTTATGGTTTTTTTCTGTCTCCCTGAGTTCCTGTGCTTTGCTTGGAGCATCTTGCTGAAAAAATGGGGCTAGCAGTACTCTGTCTCACATCCTACCTGATGAAACAGGCAGATATTGAAAGGAGGCAAGATAATAGAGCTGCTCTTGTTCACAGTAGATAATCAAAGCAGCACACAGTACCTCGAAAAAATGGAACCTGATTTATGGTTTTTTTCTGTCTCCCTGAGTTCCTGTTAACTTTGAGGAGGTAAGATTCATCCACACTTCACAGTGTGTAAGTAAGCTTCTTTCAGTAAGCAGCTGTCACAGATTGGCTATAGTTGCAGTTGATTATAAGAGAAATATATATCTCCATTTTTACCTGCTGCTGAGAAACCATGAAGGGGCCTTTTAAAGGCACTAATTTAAGCAATTTAGATTTGGGTCACATCCATTTATCAGAAGTCCAGTGTAGTGGAAAAACTTCCCCTCCTGAATTGTTTTCCTGAGATTTATTGAAAGAGGCCTAAAAGCACCAGGATGTCCTTCATAGGTTACTTCTATATTAGTGAACCAGGCTGACTCCAGATGCCAAGACAAGAGCTACAGCTTTCTGTGGGCAGTTCCCAGCATGGGAAATCACCAGCCAGAATCCTGCTTTTACAGCTTTGCATCCCCATGGTTGATCTGAGTTAACTCCTCCACTGGTTCCATTCCTTAAATTTGGCCTTTGCCAATATGAAGGCATGATGTGGGAAAGTCACAACAGTGGTAGCTCCTCATCAGGCACTCCCTTTTCCTGCCATGCTCATATTGATGATTTTAGTGATGCTCTATAAAATATTGTTTAATGTGCTTGTTAATTATTATCTCAAATTGTAAACACAAGGTGACTAGTTCTATTGTATGCTCTATCTGCAAAGTGATGGGCTTGTGTAATTCAGCGCAGAATTTGGCCCTAAATCAAGAAATATTTTACTTTGTAAAACTATCAGGCAAAGGTTTGTGCATTTTCTCTGTGCAATGTCCAGCACAGTGAAGGCCCCTTTTCTTTAAGGTGGTGTCTTGATAGAAATATTAAATAGCAGTAGAAGTAAAAGGCTTTTTAAAAGTTGTATGAACGAGTACAAAAACACTCTCTGTCTGAAAGCATTCAGCCACTTGCAGCAAACTGTCTTGACTTTTGTAAATATAATGGAAAAAATAGCCTTGTTTTCTGGTTGCTCTGTGAGCTGTTGTACTCTGTTGGCCCTTTCTCACCTTAATTTCACCCCTCTCCTGGTAGAAATCAATTTTTCTTGCTCAGGCACCATCTTATCTTTGGCTTAAAAATTCAATTCATACCATGGACTCTGTGTAGCTTATGCCATATATGCCTCTCACAAACTTCACAGTTACATGCTGAAGATACAGTAAGACTGGAAAAGTAGAAAAACATTCC